>NW_023665568.1:0-15000 GCF_014743375.2 Drosophila subpulchrella
TTTAGATTCCGTAGGCTTAAGCGCAGCGCAAGTTTGCTACGCGAATATGCCACGCCGACTCTAACGCCCACAAACCGCCCAAGCCTGTGGCGCCCACAATTTTCATGGTAGATAAAAAATTGTAACTGAAATGTATTGGTCTTGTCAATACCTATCGATTGATCCAAAAAAACTTTGCCACGCCCACTCTAACGCCCACAACGCTTAAATCTGTCTACCGCCGGTAGGTGGCGCCTTTCAATCTCGCTTTGCTGCTTGCATATCTCCATTTTCCTTTGGTCCCCTTAGCTGTGTAACGGGTATCTGATAGTCGAGGTACTCGACTATAGCTTTCTTCCTTCCTGTTTAATTTGTCTTTGCCTTTGCCATTAACTTCGAAAACCGCGCTCGGATATCCTGCTAAAATAAACAAACCAATCGTAAAGCTTCCGTTCGAAGCCTAAGCTATTGCGTTAGAATTCTTAGCCAAATTGCATCGGTCAGCATAATTTCATTTCACAATGAGATGCGACAGTTTCAGCATTAGCTCTTATTCTAAACAAAAATTAAAGATCTAGAGCTCGGAAAGAAATGCGCCCCACTTGTGCCGCGTCATAAAAAGTGTCAAAAACTAGCTTAATGAAAATAAATGAATTACAAAACGGATCTCGAGCAGCCATCATCTCAATATATTTAGTGGAAAAATCGAAACATCCACCAATGACACATTACAAAGTGACAGTGATCGTTATATCATTTAAATTAAAAACATATAATGAAATAACCATTTCAATTTAAAAGTTGATTTAAAGGTGGACCAAAATTGTAAGTCACAGATTTAAAAGAAAAAAACCATTGACCCAAACATCAAAAGCAACACAAGTCTTTGCCAAGTGATTTTGCAAAGGGCCTGGAATAATAATCAACCGATTTCCTTGCTCAATTTGCAAACCGGTATTCTGCTATGAGAGAAATGCATACCCTAATTTTGAGATACTTTCTATGACAGCTTTATGATATATTAGTCTTATTTTTATCAAATTGTTTGTAATTCTGAAATTGTGCTATATACCGGAGAAGAAGAAAATATGAAAAAATAACGAACCTATATTTATATACCTATTATTTTCCCATTATTTAAGCAATTATTCCAATGGCAGCTATATGATAAAATCGTCTGATTCTGAAAAAATGTAACTCAAAACTCTGAAATATTAAAAAAATAATACTCCAAAGAGTAGAATATAATATGTCAAAAAACACGGAAGCAATAAAAAAAAGGTTTTATTATTTTTCTGATTATTCCTATGGGAGCTGTAGGATATAGTTAATATATAGTTTTAAAACTGAGAGACTACTTTAAGGAAAAACCGACACACGGACAGACAGACGAACAAACGAATATGGCTAGATCGACTAGCGTAGTGATTCTGATCAAGAATGTATATACTTTATGCGTGGCAAACTTCTAACTGAAATCATTACATGCTGTCCAAGGGTATAATATGGAAAACAACTCACTTCTTAATTCCGCGCATTTCAAACAAAATAATAATTGTTCGTACCCAAGGGTGCTCAACATGAAAAGCACCCAACAAATCAAGCAGTAGCCAAGTTGGGAAGAGAACCAGGCGCTCAGAAGCACCCACTGCAGAAAAGAATTGCTGATCAGCATATTATATGTCTCACTAACTCACCGTCTCACCATCTCACCGACTCAACGGCAACGGCCAATGCAGTCAGCACATTTTGCAGAGCCAGCCGAGCCAACTACGCAAACTGCTACCATAATCAAGATTCCCTGACCTACCTTAGAATATATCTTATTTCACTATTCATTACACTAAGCTTCCGTGTTCCAAGTAGTATACAAGCATGTATAAATTAAGGAATAAGTCAGTTATCAACGCAACTTATAACTCCGCGGTTCTACCTTCCACCTCCGGGAATGGAGCTCGTAATTCTACACTATCTCTACTAGCAGCTAACCTACGTTAGCTCAACCTCAGCGCAGTTTCAGCATCGCCTGTTGTCCGGTATAGCAGTAACCATCGTTACCATTGCCGCGACGCGATCGTCCTGCCATCAAAGCGTCACCGTGCCAGCGACAAGTGCTCACTACCCCCTTGTCCCGTGGCTTGACCAAGAAGTGGCACAAACATTGGTGACCCCGACTTCATCCCTTACAAACAAAGGATCACAATCCAGCAATACCCTTCCAACCAAAAGTTGAACCTCTAACTGGTGAGAAGTGCCTTTGTTCGTACCCAAGGTTGCTCAACATGACCAGCACCCAACATATCAAGCAGTAGCCAAGTTGGGAACAGTACCAGGCGCTCAACTGATGACAACAGACGAGAACTGCTGATCAGCATATTATATGTCTCACTAACTCACCGTCTCACCGTCTCACCGACTTAACGGTACACTGACCCGCCAATGCAGTCAGTACATTTTGCAGTGTCAGCCGAGCCAACTACGCAACTGCTACCATAATCATAATTCCCTGACCTACTTTAGAATATAGCTTCTTTTACTAACCATTACACTAAACTTCCGTGTTCCAAGTAGAATATAAGCAGGTATCAAATGAAGAATAAATCAGTTATCAACACACCTAATAAATCCGCGGTTCTACTTCCTACCTAAAGGAATAGGGCTCGTAATACACTATCTCAACTAGCAGCTAACCACGTTAGCTCAACCTCAGCGCAGTTCAGCGTCACCTGTGGTCCGGCATCGCAG
Organism: Drosophila subpulchrella; assembly: GCF_014743375.2. Taxonomy (NCBI): domain Eukaryota; kingdom Metazoa; phylum Arthropoda; class Insecta; order Diptera; family Drosophilidae; genus Drosophila; species Drosophila subpulchrella. The sequence continues at coordinate 2,725 of NW_023665568.1, forward strand.
TAACCATCGTTACCTTTGCCGCGACGCGATCGTCCTGCCAGCAAAGCGTCCCCGTGCCAGCGACAAGTGCTCATTACCCCCTTGTCCCGCGGTGAGACCCAGAAGTGTCTACTACGGTTAGGCACATGCATTGGTGACCCCGACGTGACCCCTTCCCACCTCTAACTGATGAGAAGTACCGTTAAGTTCACACTACATCAACCCGCCCTTGAATCCAAAGCTCATTCAGCTTCCCAGGATACACAGCTTAATCTAGCTTCACAGGACTCACAGCTTCATCTAGCTTCAGAGGATACTCAGCTTCATCCAGCTTCACAGGATACTCAGCTTGATCCGGCTTCACAGGATCTTCAGCTTAATCCAGCTTCACAGGTTTCACAGCTTCATCCAGGACACACATTCTTCGTTTCCAAGACACACGTTATGTCTACATCATTCATAGAGGAAACAGGTCACACAATAATCGATTTATACAATCGATTACTAGACAACCAAACTGAGCTTCAAGTACAGATCCAACAGCTCTTAAAGAATTATGGCAAGGATTCGGTCGAGCGTAGCCACCGAGACGGCTACTATTCCGGTACACTAAAATAGTTAAATGATTTCTGGCAGCAGTTTTGCGACCTAGATGGAGAAGTCCAACAAGCGTCATTAGCCACTGGAAGTGAATACGCTTCACGACTAGTAGCACTTAAGGAGCTGGTCGAAAAAATATCAAAAAATATTCTGGACAACATGCCGACTGAGAGCGGGCTTCCGAAGCCCCCAGGCGAACTTCGGCCAACATCAAGATTACAACAGGAGATCAAATCAAGAGAGACTCCGCGATTGACACGGTTACCCGACAGTTGCAGAGAAGATGCAACGAATTGGAATCTTCATTAACATTAGCCTCTTATGCTCCAACGGTCACTCCAGTCCTACAAAGGCACCTGGACCTCCATTGGGCGCTACTGAGGCAAGCCCACGACGAATTGGATAGCACACCTGTGGCAGCAGCTCTTGCAGAAGCAGAGCTAACCCAATTCCACACACTATTCGAGGAATACGAAATGAACCTGCTTACATGACACTATCAAAAACTCAATGAGTACTTTTAAAACCTCGATGTCAGCATAAAGTCCTGGGATCCAATCCTGTGTCTTATTATCAGAAGGAAACTAGACCAGCAGTCTCTAGCTGCTCTGGAAATTCAGCGGATGCACCAATGGAAATTCCAAAGTTAAGGAGTGTACTGACGTTTATTGAGCGGCGCTTGCATGCTGGAGACGATAAGCGCTCAACCTACAGCAACACTCCGCCATCAGTCAGTTCACAACGAAAAGAGCTGTAAGATTTGTCACCTAGGACCACATCATCTTAGAGCATGTTGCCGTTTCCATGAAATGGACCCCAAAACGCGGCGCCAAGCCATTGTTCAAGTAGGAGCATGCACAAAATGTATGTCTACAGCTCATAAGGTTGAAAACTGTGGATCACTGGCCACTAGTCGAGTCTGCCAGCAACGGCATCATTCACTGTTACACCGAGGACCGACTAGCAATCCAGTGGCCGGCACAGCAACCTTTTCAGGCTACGACAACCCTAGAGGATATACTCTGCTCGAGACCGCCAAGGTATCATTACAAGGGCCAACCGGTCAACTACAAAAATGTCGCGCTGTAATAGATGCTGGATCACAGGTGAATATTATCTCAAGGAGGTTGGCATATCTGCTATCTCTTAAGGAAACGTCACCGATTGTAATATCTGGAATCGGAGGAAAAATAACAACATCAATTAGATCTATACTAAGGATCTCATCATGTACATCTGGTTTTCAAACACTAATTTGTTTATGAATTTATTACTCCCACAGTCATTACAGACCAACCGTCCGTACCGATTGCAACCGATCTTAATATTCCCGAGGCATTGCCGTTAGCAGATCCTGACTTTCGGCAACCTGGACCCATTGACCTAACCTAAGGGGTTGATGTATATTCTCGTGTAATAACCGGTGAAATTCTTGAACTGAGAGAGAGAACAGAGAGGATTTTGCAGGACCGAACGCTGCTTATGAGCCAACGAAAGATAAAAATCCGATGAATGATAATCAATTTGATATAGAAGAAAGCAAACGGCAGAATGAGATTTCACTCGATGAAGAAGGGATTCATTTAACAAACTTAGCATTGACGAATCATAAAATAAAAGAGCCTGAAAATATATATAAACCGCAACATATAATGGTTCATTGCAAATGACTGAACTTTATACTGCAAGAGAAAATCCAATTAATACAGAATAGAGGTGCAGAAACATCGAGTGAAACATCGATAACATCGATGTTTTCAAAACATCGGAACCATCGATGGTTCGTGACCACTATCGATGTTTTCACAAACAACTCAGCGCTCGTGAGAAAAAATTGTAAGTAAATGAATTTCTTATTGTTTTTTCTAAATTTGGCAATATATGGAAAAGAAAACATTCCTGAGACTTGCGACCCCTTGAAGTATGGGGAGGTATGATTTTAAATAATTATGACTAACATGTTAAATAAGAAATATTTTTTACAGATGACTGCTGACAACGAACTGAAATTGGTTGCAAAAAAACTTTTCTGTATACAAGCCTCGTCCTGAGTCTACGAGTGACTGTATTCAGTCTAGGTCTTCTGGACAAACCATATCTGACCGCAGGACAAGCTTAAACTGAAGTTGTTGATCAACTTTTGTTCCTGAATAGAAATAGACACTTTAAATGATCTCAAATAAATCTCATGTTACTGTTTGTGCTGTTTCTGTTCTTTTTGCATTTTCTTTTTTTTTTTAAACATCGATGTTTCACTCGATTTTTTTTTTGAAAACATCGAAAACATCGATGGACACGAACATCGATGTTTCTGCACCTCTAATACAGAACCGACTTTTAATCAACTTAAAACCTAAAAGAAGTCTGACTTTTGTTCAACATTTCTAAATTTAACCAAGGAAATCTAAGTTTTGTTGCAGAAAGTCCACATACCATAGAGGTGCCAAATGATCAAGTTCTACGAGGGCACAATTTTATCGCAAAGGGGAGTGCTAAGCAGCATCAAGAAGATATGAAGGACCTTAATCACAAACATGAACCTCCGCAGCGTAGGGAAGTATCCTCCACGGTCAATGATTTGTAAGGTGCATTTTATACAATTCGGCCACAGTAACCATCGTTGCCATTGCCGCGACGTGATCGTCTTGCGAGTGTCTACTTCGGTTAGGCACAAACAAAGGTCTTGGTCGTACACCCCTCATGCACCATGCAATAGATATTGGTGAAGCTAAAGCAGTAAAACAGCGATATTATCCTGTAAGCCCAGCTGTGGAGAAGCTTATGTTTGATGAAGTAGACCGTATGCTGAGATTAGGTGTTATAGAGCCTGCAGAAAGTGAATGGAGTTCCCCGATGAGATTAGTAGTGACGCTCGGACCCTCGGAGGTTGAAAAATGTCACTTAAAAGGATGCTTATCCTCTACAAAGTATTGAAGGAATTTTTGCTCGGTTACCAAAAGCGAATATAATATCCAAATTCGACTTGAAAGACGCTTATTGCCAAATCAGTCTAACACCAAAAGCAAAACCTTTAATAGCCTTTACTGTGCGCGTCAGACCATTGTACCAATTCACAGTAATGCCAGTTGGTCTGTGGAACGCGCCGTCGACAATGTGCAGGCTGATGGATTTTCTTATTCCTCCAGATTTGAGAAATTGCGTTTTCGGCTATTTGGACGACATGTGTATAGTCTCAGAGAACTTTTATTCGCATCTGGCAATTCTTGTTCGTATTGCAGAGCAGTTTAGAAAAGTAAATTTAACTCTCAATATTGAAAAAAGTCATTTCTGCGTAACTCGAATAATTTACTTGGGATATATTTTAGGTAGCGATGGCATATAAGACGATCCATCAAAAATATCTTGCATTTTAAACTGGCCCAGTCCTAGAAACTTAAAGCAAGTAAGAGGCTTCTTAGGCATCTGTGGATGGTATCGTAGGTTTATTCATAACTTTGGCGAAATAAGCTACCTTATAACCGAAACGTTGAAATGTAAAACGATTTTTAAGTGGACTGAGGAAGCTCAACAATCCGTGGAATCGTTGAAAAAACTCTTGACTTCCGCACCAGTTTTGCAGAATCCCGACTTTGCCCAGAAATTTCTATTACACTGCGACGTTAGTGATTACGGCGTTGGAGCAGCTCTGGTTCAGTTATCGGAGTCCCTAGAAGAAAGACCCATAGCATATTTTTCTAAGAAACTGAGTAAAAGTCAACAAAATTATAGCGTAACTGCAGTAGAAAAATTTCGATGTTACCTAGAGCTGCAGGTGCGAAGGAATTCCTAGATGAGGAATATGTGAGTCACAAAAACCGAGTTTTAGATAAGACATAGTCATTCCCAGATCTACGAGTTGTAGATAAGTTCATATATATTCGTACAGAACATCCAACCGGTGATTCCTTGAACGATTCGAATAATTGGCGATTGTGGGTACCCGAGAAAATAAATCCAAAGGTTATCAGCCAGGTGATAGTGTATTATCAGCTCATGCAGGAATGCACAAAACCATTGATGCCGTCCGCAGTCATTTCTTTTGGCCAGATCTCCCGAAGGATATTCGCGATTACATTCGTGCGTGCGACACATGTAAAGAAACTAAGGCACCCAATTCCTTTCTACGACCACCAAAAGGTCAACAAAGCGTGTCTTATAGGCCCTTCCAGAAATTATATATCGATATACTATGTCCTTACCCTAGAATTAAAACTGGGTATATCGTATTATATCACTTTAGTAGGTATCATTGGCTCTGCCCACTAAAGCAGTTTACGTCCAAGAAAATACAAGAATGTTTAGAGCGCAGTATTTTTCATTGCCACGGAGTTCCTGATGTGGTCGTCAGCGACAATGGAAGTCAATTTAAGGCAAAAGAGTTTGAAGCTTTATTTTCCAAATTTGGTATAAGTCATGTGTTTACTGCTGTTTACTTTCCGCAGAGTAATGCGGCTGAGCGCGTAAACACGTCATAGATATCCGCTGTCGAGCCTACATCAGCCAAGACCAGAGAGAATGGGAATGGGATTTCTGACTCATATTTCCTGTGCTTTACGATCGGCGTGGCAAAAATCTATTAGATTTACACCTTATAAGTCATTGTTTGGTATAAACATGACAATTCATCGCTCTGATTATCGTGTACTCAAAGCGATAGACTTGTTAGATGACTCTATCTCATTAGAGCGGCCCAATAGCTTAGCCTTGATTAGAAAAGATATACAAAAGAACAGTAAGTTGTCATATGACAGAAATGTAAAACAGTATAACTTGAGGTCAAAACCCGTAAACTACAAGGAAGGTCAAGAAGTTTTTAAACGAAACTTTAGTCTTAGCAATTTCAGTCAAAACTACAACAAGAAACTTGTTCCGCAATTTTCTAAATGTAGAGTAAAACGTAAGTAAGGAAACTCTATTTATCTTCTTGAAACTCTGCAAGGACGCGAGATCGGAACTTATCATGCAAAAGATATTCGCGTATAATTCTAGCTATTCTTCCTTCTGGGAGTCGTCAGAATTATCTGTGGGTGTAATAGTCGCCTTCTTTTGCAAGAATTAGTTTTCATTCCAATAATATTGTTTTGGAAAGAAAAATGTTAAGGTCAAAGAAATGCTTTCATTTCAAACTAGATAGAGCCCGCCACAGCCTGCACATATGACTTTAACACTACCCTCTTTAATTAGTGAATCGCAAGACCCATAAATTTAGTCCCGAGAGTTCTGCTTTTGCTAAAAGACCGTAACCCAGATCATCGGGCCACTGTCCCGTGTATTGGTGGAGCCATCTTATATTCTCCCTAAGGGCAAGCAGAAATCCCCCCAAAAAGGCAAAGGCGAAGTGTAAAACAGAGTGATCGCAATAAACTCGGAAAAACCAGAGGCTCATATCGTTGGCAGACATGCAGTTCAAATTTACAGCGAGGGATATAAAACCATCAAAATAAAACCATAAAAACACCCATGTAAAAGTTTAAAAACCAACAAACATATTTTAACAAGCAGTTCAGAACCTTGAAGAAGTTAAAATTGTAAATTTAATAAAAACATTAATTACGTTTCCGAAACCATGCAGAAAGACAAAAGAGATATGAAAAGGTAGTCTTCGATCACCAGCTTGCCCATGGGTATTGCCTAACAACCTGTACAGCTATTGTATTTGGTTTTTGTTTTGATTCTCAGGATCTTTCTGCACCGATTTACCTTTCGTTTGGCTAATAACGACTATTGATTTTGCAAATTGTTATTCTCCCATATTTTCTATGCTAACCTTCATTTGTGTCAGTTGGTATTGTTGTGGGAAATGAAATGATTTTTATTTTAATTTAAACGCAAAATAAAGTAAAATAACCCAGAATTCAAAAAGGAACACAAAAACACTTGAGTATAAATACTTGTATAATTAATTCCACAGTTTATAAGAACTCTAAAACTTATGTTACTACCAGAAATTAAATGAATACCAGGCAATCATTTTTACAATTTATATTATTAATTATATCAAGATGCATATCACGATGAATTTCTAAGTTTTCATTAGACATGGGGGCATAAACTAAAATACCAGGGGACATTAACATATGGGTTTTCTCTTTTTTTCGAGAGAGAAACATGGTCGGGTGGGTTAAGAAAACCTTTGGCCGCTAACATCAACGTCAACCCCTTGCACTTCTTTGGCGATCGTACCTATGAACTAATTTGTTCGATTTGACCTTGGCATTTCACCTTAAATTAGGGTTTGTTTTTTTGAGGGACTCTATATAATAAAATTCGTAGTGTCCAGTTTAGGCATCAGCAAGAACCTACCCCATCCGGAATGAGCTACCGTTTTAAGGGTCCCGCCGCCGCTGATTATCCCTAAATTGTCAACCCGTTGTCTTGCAACATCATCACCCAACTCGCTACACAGTTTGTCCCAAAACGTTATTATATAGTCCTGAAAACTCTAGACGATGTTACTAGCTAGTTTGGCGAGAAAACATATATAAATAGCTAAATTTTGTACGTCTGTTACTTGCAAACTACTTAAGCTACATGATTGGTCTATATGTCTTTAGAAAGGTATTTAAAAATACTTTGTTCGCCTTTCAAACATAATTTGTCTAAATACCACCGTATAAAATTTATGGGAAAAAGTTTTTTTATTCAGACTCTGTAAGCTTTTTTTCTAATTTTTAAAAAACCGCTGTAACGATTTTGTATTAAATTTTAAGGTTTAAGGTTTTGTAAAAAGTCTCGTTTTAAAGTTATTAACCAACAAAAATTGCCACATTTTCCAGTTCAGAACATCTAACACCGCCAAACATATAATCACCGTTTCAAGGGTTGGATTATTCTCTCCCTTCTAAAATGGATCGTCCCGGTTCCTTAAAAATTTCGTTTTAACCATCTTTTAATTCTGTTAAATAAATGTTTTTCTGGCGGTCGTTTTTTGCGTACAAAAATATTTTTGTATTTAATAATAAATATAATAGGAAATAATAAAAAGAAATCAAATATATAATGATTAAAATTAATAATATAAAGGATATAGATATATTGGTATTATTAATTTTAATGAATGGACTTAAAATGTTTATATTATCCAAAGAGAGTTCTGAGATATTTAATATGTATAATCGGATATTTCATAATCTTTGAAGTGGTTCGTAGTTACATAGTTAAGAATTTTGGATTTCTAAATCGGTATATGAAACGTTATTAGTTGTGGTTGTACCATTAAATTTTATAAGAATGATCCGCTTAACTCGGAGTGGTTGACAATATTGTTACCATTTATTAAAATGGCACCATTATGAATCGTGTCTCTTTTTTTATTTTTGTTGAAAATATTAGTATATGCACCACTGTATATCTTATTCTTCTTTGGTTTTCTGCACAAAAGTAACGGTGCGTTCTTTTTCCTTCTCTTCCTTAAGTTATCGTTCTGCCTGCGTGCAGCATTTTTAAGTTTAGTCTCTAATAAATCGTCAAACCCAATAGGTTATGGGCCCAGCAAGCTTATAAAAACTTGCGCGTAATAATCGAAGAGATTAAATATTTAGAGATTCGGTGGTGTTTCAGTAAAATGAACAAAATGAGTTCACAATACTCAATAGAAAAACTGGATAGTGAAAATTATAGTTCATGGGCAGTGCAGATGAAAAGTTTGCTAATACACTCGGAACTTTGGTCAGTTGTGTGCGGTCGTGAAATTAAAAACGAAAGTGGAACAGTAGAACAACAGACAAACTTTGATATAAAAGATGAAAAGGCCCTCGCGAGTATTTTGTTGTGTATTAAGCCGTCGCAGATTAACTATGTTAAACACTGCACATCATCAATGGAAGCTTGGAAAAAGCTGGCTAGTGTTCACATGCCTTCTGGACCGGCCCGTAGAATACAGTTATTCAAACAATTGCTGTACATGAAGATGTCAGAGACAGACAGTATCACAGTGCATTTGAGTAATTTTAGTGACGTAATTGAAAAACTACAAGAAATTGATCAAACAGTGCCAGATGAAATGCTTGTAATAATTTTGTTGTCAAGTCTATGTGATTTGTACGAAAACTTCGTAGTCGCCATTGAAACGCGTGATTCTTTGCCTTCCTTGAGTTCTCTGAAAATAAAATTACTGGAAGAGGGAGAACGACGAAAAGTGAGTGACAAAACGGCCGATGGAATGGAGCAGAAGATGTACGCGTCGCGCGCCGAAAAAGGAAGAGACAAGTATAAGAAAGACATGAGAAATGTGGAATGCTGGAACTGCGGTCGTCATGGACATGTTTCGGCAAAGTGCAACTCAAAAGAGAAACTCGCAAGATCGGAAAAAGACAACAATAAAGAGAAGAAACGCGAAGAGAACAAAAAGCCTTACTCAGTTTTCGCTGCAGCAGCAGGTCAAGTAGGACTAACGGAAAATATTTGGTGCGTGGACAGTGGGGCAACAGCCCATTTATGTGCAAACAAATCATTATTTGTTTCAATCCGTGAACATAAAGAAAAAATAATGCTAGTTGGAGAAAATTACATTGAAGCTGAAGGCATTGGAACAGTGAAACTATACTGGCAAGAAAACATTATTAAATTGGTTGATGTGTTGTTCGTAAAAAATCTTCAGTGTAACTTTATTTCCGTTTCAAAAGCAACGAACAACGGGTTTGAAATATGTTTTTCGAAAAATAATGCAAGCGTCAAAAATAAGAATGGTGAAACTGTGTTGAAAGCAAACAAAAAGAATGACTTGTTTATTGTCGAAAATGAAAACAAAATGGCTTTTGCTGCAAACGGGAAAATAAACCAAGTAATAACGTGGCACAACAGATTCGGACATTTGAATTTCCAAAGTTTAAAAACCATGATTCGAAAAGAATTAGTGTATGGCCTAGATGGAGTTACCGGTGACATAAATGACTTTGTTTGCAAGACGTGTGCGAAAAGCAAGATTTGCGTAAAACAGTTCCCAAAAATGTCGGAAAATCGTTCGAGTAAAGTGTTGGGTCTGATTCACACGGACGTATGCGGTCCTATGAGTACTGTTTCTAAAGGAGGAGCGCGATATTTTGCTACATTTATTGACGACAAGACGCGCTACGTATCGGTGTATATGCTAAAAACAAAAGATCAAGTTTTCGACAAATTCAAAGAATTTAAATTGTTGTCTGAGAAGCAAACTGGACAGCAGATTAAAGCCATACGTAGCGACAATGGTAGAGAGTACATCAATGGTGCGTTTGAAAATTTTTTGATAAGTCATGGGATTAAGAGGCAGCTTACCGTTCCCCATACTCCGCAGCAAAACGGTGTTGCTGAGCGTGCCAATAGGACGCTAGTGGAAATGGCAAGAAGCATGATGGTTCATTCCAGTGCTGATAAATCACTTTGGGGGGAAGCGATAATGACAGCGATGTACTTGAGAAACAGATCTGAAACGTCTACATTACCAGATATGACTCCGTACGAAGCATGGTTTGGGAAAAAACCCGGAGTGTCCCACCTGAAAGTTTTTGGTACAAAAGCCGTAGTTCTAGACAAGACAAGGAAAGGAAAATTTTCTCAGAAAGGGAGAGCATATCTTGGTAGATTACTCAGAAACTGCAAAAGCATATAGGCTCTTCAATCCTGATACGCAAACTATCAAGGAAGCCAGGGATGTTGTGTTCCTTGAGCACGATATGATGAAAAACGAGGATGTATCGTCCGTAGAGTTGACAGAGAACTCAAACATATTAAATATGCAGACAAATGGTGAGCAAGATGAAAACAACGAAGATCCAGAAAGGGATGAACAGTCAAAGGCTACTGATGATGAAGACAAGTTAGTTGAGAACGTCAATCGAGTCCAGAGAGGCCCAGGGAGGCCGAAGTTAATCCGTACGGGAAAGCCAGGACGACCACGTAAGGCATACAATAAGCTAAACGCTATTGGAGTTGCCAACATCCAAGTGCCGAGCGGAGTCAAGGAGGCGCTGAGCATGGAACATGCAGAAGAATGGAAGGCTGCGATGCAGAAGGAGTATTCTCAACTACAGTCTAGCAAGACATGGAGTCTTGTTGATCTTCCTGCTGGCGAAAGGACTATTGGGAGCAAATGGGTCTTTGCCATTAAGGGTGACCAGTATGGCTACGTGGAACGATTCAAGGCTCGCTTAGTCGCAAAAGGTTGTGGACAGGAGTACGGAGTGAATTACACAGAAACATTTTCCCCCGTGGCACGGTATTCTTCCATCCGATTGGTGATTGCACTGGCTGTCGAAAATAAAATGTTTATGCACCAAATGGACGTCTCAGCTGCGTATCTCAACAGTGACTTACAAGATGTAGTATACATGCGGCAGCCTGAGGGATTCGTAGACACAGCGTATCCAAAACGGGTGCTGAGGTTGCACAAGTCGTTGTACGGTCTGAAGCAGAGTGGACGGGAATGGAACCAGAAATTGGATAGTACTCTTCAGCATATTGGTTTTGTCCAGTGCCCTAGTGAGCCATGCATTTACACTAAGAAAATTGGCGGAAATCTTAGCATTATTGTTGTATATGTTGATGATCTAATTATTTCTTGTTCCAGAAAAGAAGACCTTGTCAACATTAAACTTCAAATCACACAGGAATTTGATGTAGTAGATGGCGGAGAGCTGAACCATTTCTTGGGCATGGAAATCGAACGAGATGGAGAGACGGGCAGTGTGACGATTGGTCATAAGCAGTATATCGACGGGCTGTTACGAGAATATGGCATGGAAGACTGTAAGCCGAATGCCACACCTTTAGAGGTTGGTTATCAGAGCCTGTGTACTGTTGATGACTGCCCAAGATCTAACCAAAAGCAGTATCAATCACTTATTGGATCATTGCTGTACTTAGCCATGACCACAAGACCAGACATTGTACATTCCGTGGCAAAGTTGGCACAGAGGTGCAGTGACCCCCATAAGGAACATGAGGTGGCTGCTAAGAGAGTCCTTCGCTACCTAAAAGGAACTTCGGGCTTGCAGTTGCATTATTCTCAATCTGGTATGCCTGTTCACTGCTATGTCGATGCAGATTGGGCAGGAGATTGGAGCATTGACCGCAAATCATTCAGCGGTTGGGCGTTCTTCATGGCTGGAGCAGCATTTTCGTGGGAGTCAAAGAAGCAGAGCATCATAGCACTCAGTAGCACGGAGGCAGAGTATGTAGCGCTTTCAAAATCAGCTAAGGAGGCTGCTTACGTCCAGAAAATAATATCTGAAATGGGTTTTAAGACGGCGTCAACATTGATGATCTACAGTGACAATCAGAGCGCTCAATGTCTAGCTAAGAATGCTACTTTTCATGCAAGAAGTAAACATATAGATATTAAGTATCACTATATAAGAGATTTATATAAGAAGAAAATCATTGATATTGAATATGTACCAACCGAAGATATGATTTCAGATGTGTTAACTAAGAATTTAAGTAAAGTTAAGCACATAAAATGTATAAGTTCGCTAGGGTTAAACTGAAAAAGAGCACATCTAAAAATATACCGCGGTGAGAAGGAGTGTTGAAAATATTAGTATATGCACCACTGTATATCTTATTCTTCTTTGGTTTTCTGCACAAAAGTAACGGTGCGTTCTTTTTCCTTCTCTTCCTTAAGTTATCGTTCTGCCTGCGTGCAGCATTTTTAAGTTTAGTCTCTAATAAATCGTCAAACCCAATAATTTTAATTTCTTATTTTTTTGCAAATTGATT
>NW_023665568.1:20000-40000 GCF_014743375.2 Drosophila subpulchrella
TTCTGAGCAGAGTCGTCCTGGTCTCAGGGCCGTTCGATTTAGTATTCGAGATGGGATCGTAGATCGCTCGAAGGGCGCCTCCTCCCGCCGTCGCTCTTGGTGGGATGGGGTTACGGTAGTGCCCGAACCGGTAGTCACAGGGCTCCTCGATCGCATGTCCCTGGTTGCTACGACGGGAGGTGAGCTCGAGTGGCTCCTGTGGTGGGTTATCGTCGTGTTCCACTCCATGGCTGGCTTCTGAATCGAGCTCGAGGGGGCCTCCGCGGACTTCCCACAGCTCGAGTATATCCTCAAGTGTGAAGTCCGGTAGCTCGTCAGTCAGATTTTCCAGGGCGTCCCGAATCGAGAAGTTGGGTTCGTAACACGTTTCAACCGGGAGTCCATGCGTGGAGGGTTCCGAAGGGTTGTCCTATCGCTGGGTGGAGTCCTCGGCGTCGGAAGCGACGTCGGTCGGAGCTTGATCTGGGGAGGGCTGCTGGTTCATATTGTTTTCCGTGGTGCTGTGAACATATGCGACTTAGAATATTCTTAAATACCCTAAAAGTGCGACCTATTTGTTCCCTATCCTGTCGAGCGAGTGGTTTATAGGTTAGTCTAGGGTTAACAATGTGCTTCTTAACTCTGTTACTTAAAATATTTTAGATCGTTAGTGTACGAGTCGTCTCGTTCTCCGGGGGGTAGGGACACTGTTATTGTGTGTCGGAGGTCTGATCTGCACGTTCGTTGTCCTCGTCGGTGTCGTCGGGGTGGTATTCTTTTAAGTCGCTGAGGCCGGCGATGCGGCGTCGTCGAGTTCTTAGAACCTTTAATTGGAGGAGGTTTGAGGAGAGGAACTTGTGGACCTGAAAGGGTCCATCGTATTTGGCTGCTAGCTTGGCGGTGAATCCTTCTGAGGCCTTTCAAAGGATGTGCCGGCGCTGTAGTACCAGGGTAATACGGTGCGTCGCCACTCCCTGCGGCGGAGGCTATATTACCGCCTCTGTTCGGCCGATGCTCGCGCAGTGTTGTTCCTGACGGCTTGAAACAATTCTCTCATTCGTTCTGCCGTGTGTTGGCGTTCCATTCACATGCCCTTACAGAACGCCTTAAAAGACCTTCTTGTGAACTGAGTACCATTGTCACATACGAAGAGTTTTGGAGTCCCGAAGCGGCTGAGGATTCTGTTCCTAAATGCTCTCTCCAGAAATGCTGTCGCGGCTTTTCGAAGTGGCACCAGTTACACCCATTTCGTGAAAGTGTCCAGAAACACGAGTAGGACGGTGTTTCCATGCAGAGAGCGTGGAAGGGGACCCATAAAATCAGCGCAGACTACACTAAAAGGTTCCTCTACTTGACGGGTAAACATTTTTCCAGCTGGTTTTCGGTGACTCACCTTGAACTTCTGGCAAGTTAGGACGAACGTATTGGGTTACCTCTCGAAATAATCCCGGCCAGTAGTATTTTCAGGCGACTCGCTCGCAAGTCTTCCACGTCCCTAGATGTCCAGCTGTCGGATGGTCGTGGCATTCCTGCAGTACTTGAAGGCGATCTCCTCGGCCAACAGATAGTTTCCCGGGGGTTTCGTCCTCCTCCTTGGGTACCGTTCCCATCCAACGGTAGAGTGGGTCTCACTCCATGCGGTAGTCCGGGAATTTCTCTGGTTGCTGGGTTACTAAGCTTGTCATTTTCTTTATCCATATACACTCTGGCGATTCTACTCGGACCTGTTGTACCGTGTCCAGTAGTTGCCTGGATAATGCATCCGCGATGATGTTGAGCTTCCCACGTCGATATCGTACATCGAATTGGTGCTGCTGGAGCTATAGTGCCCATCTTGCTGTTCGATCAGTGGGGTTGTCGATGGAATTTAACCATTTTAGGGCCAGATGATCGGTCACAACTTCAAATCGATAACCCTCCAGATAACACCGCATCTTTCGTATGGCCCACACTATGGCCAGGCATTCCATTTCTATTACGGAGTAGTTTTCCTCGGTCCGGGATAATCGGCGACTGGCATAGGCTATAGCCCTTTCTACTCCATCGATGGTCTGAGTCAACACTACGCCTGATCGGTGTTCGCTAGCGTCAGTGTGCAGGGAGAACCTCTGAGCAAAGTCGGGACACGCGAGGACAGGTGCCTCTGTACGTCGGGATTTCAAAGTCTCGAAAGCCTGATCCTGTTCCTCATCCCAACTCCACCTCCTGCCTTTTCTGAGGATTGTTTACATTGCACGAATCGTCTATACCATGATTTGTGGGCGGCTTAAGCTCTCGGATTGCTGCGATCTTGTCCGGGTCAGTATGTATATCTGCTTCGCTTATGACATGTCCCAAATACTTTATGCTCCGCTGGAAAAAACTGCATTTCTCTCTGTTGAGCCTTAGGTTCGCCTTATAGAGTCTCTTGAAGACTTCTCTAAGATTCTCCAAGTGTTCCTCGAGGGTAGTACCGATGACTATGACATCATCTAAATAAGCGAACGCGTGTGGTTCCATGTCGGGACCTATGACGCTGTCGAGAGCCCTTTGAAACGTGGCTGGAGCAGAGTGGAGTCCGAAGGGCATCACCTTCCACTGAAACAGCCCTCGTCCCGGCACCATGAATGCGGTGTACTCATGACTAGAGGGGGCGACTGGGATTTGCCAATATCCGTTTTTGAGTTCGGGAGTTGAGATAAACCGTGCGTAACGGACAGGCGTCAGTTATTGACCGCGCATTAAGTTGGCGATAATCCACGCACATTCGGATATCGCCAGTCTTTTTCCCAACGAGCACTATAGGAGCACTATGTGGACTCTTGGAAGACTCAATACGACCATCGCGCAGCAGCTCGTCGACTTGTTGATTAATGACGGCTTGCATAGCGGGGTTTTTGGGGTAGTACCGCTGTTTTATGGGCTTATCGTCTCGCATGACGATGTGGTGCTCCGCGATACTGGATACCCCTTTGAGGTTGTCAAATCTACTCAACTCAAACACGAGGAAGGCTCCCACCCGTGGATCTGCTGTCCCCGCACTACTTCTAGAATCCTTCGTGGTACTAACGGTGGCCAGGACCTCTTCAGATGCGTGTACTGCCGAATAGTAGTCACTGAGGGTCTGCTCGTGAGGACTGTGCGGTAATGGTTCCAGAAATCTTGTTTTGCCTGCGTCGGTGTATCCGGTTGATGTCATCGGCGGAAGGGGTTTCGTTCCACGGCCTGTTCCCCGATGTGGGGCAGCACGGTGCTGTGACTTGAATGCGGCTCCTCACTTGGATTTCTCCCCAAGCTGCTGGCCCTTGCTTGTTGTGATCTTCCTGGGGGGCCTCGACTGAATCCGAGCTCGGTGCGCCGTGCCTTGCTGGTAAACCGTCTGTTCCGGCTGGACCAGGAGGGACTGCCACGCACTCCTCATTCGGTGCGCCGTGTCCGCTGGTAAACCTGCTCTTCCTGCTGGACCAGGGGGACTGCCGCGCACGCCCGATGCGCCGTGCCTCGCTGGTAAACATGCTGCTCCTGCTGGACCAGGAGCAACTGCCGCGCACGCCTCGATCGGTGCGCCGTGCCTCGCTGGTAAACCTTCTGCTCCTGCTGGACCAGGAGAGACTGCCGCGCACGCCTTGTCCGGTGCGCCGTGCCTCGCTGGTAAACCGGCTGGACCAGGAGCGGTGTCAGTTGCGAATCCCAGTTGTAGGTGATCTTCTCCACAGCTAAGGATGGCTTTAATGCTGCAAAGGAAATCTACTCACAGTAGTAGATCGTTGAGTACGTCGGGCATAACTAAGAGGGGCATCCTTACTTGGTTTTGTCCCAGTTGAATGTCATGTATAGTCACGTCGAGACCCGTCGGCTAGTCGGTCCCTCGTATGCACCCTGCTCCAGTTATTCCCACAGTTAAGCTCCAACGATCTTGATTCACTGATGAAACTTCTAGTCGCACCGGTGTCTATGGTGGCCATGAATTTTTGCCCTCCGAGGCCTACCATCGCCCGGATCTTCTCCTGCTCGAACTTCAGGACATGGTTTACTGGTTCGTGGAGTTTCCCGGGTTCCTCCAGAGGACCCCGACCGCTCGAGGCCCGTTCTCGTTTCCCGACTCCGGTTTTCGTCAGCACTCGAAAGTGCGCCGGCCTCTTCGGCCACATTCCCAGCAGAATAATAACTGGAGCTGCCTTGCGAAGTGACCTCTTCCACCGCAGTTCCTGCATGCGTAGCGTACGTCTATCGTGGCTTCGTATTCTGATATTATGATTCCGTGGTGAACATCACTCGCTGCCCAAGTCGATGCCTGGGTATATGGGGGTTGGTTGGCCGATAGTTAGGCCACGTAAGTTTTTGGGATTGGGGCAGTCTCTTACCCTTCAGTGCCTAATGTATAGGGGATGGGTTGCTTCCAGTCTCCATGGCTTCGTACGACTTCGTAGTTCACGACCAACTGCGTCAACTCGGCGAGCGTCTCAAAATCCTTTCTCCGGGTGAACAGCTGCTATTCCGGGAGCATGTTCTCATACACTCGTTCTAGTTCCTGGTCCTCGGTGTACCCAGCCCGTTGCATGAGCAAGCGTAGATCTACCGGACTTGGTCTTCCAGCTGATAGTATCTAGGCGGTAAGAATGATTCCAAAAATTCCCTGCGGAAGGCTGCCCAGGTTGCTCCTTAAACCTTGCTCGTTCGGAACCAGCTTTCGGCCCGTCCAACCAATAGAACTTGCATTGCTTGCGGAAGGTACCGTAAATCCACTTGATATGTGGCAGCTCTTTCCTCGATGTGTTCCATAAAGCTGAGAGGGTCGGAACATCCATCAAAGGTGAGACCCCAGCGGGCCATCTTGTCCAATAGCGCCGAGCACGAGGTTCCTACCAATGGCTGCTCTTCTGTCTTGTGAGGCACTCCTCCCTTGGGGATATTCAGGGTCAGAGGTATCGTCGGGCTATTACTCGACGAATCCCGGCGGTTGCCCAAATTTTCTGCTGGACCAGGGGGGACTGCCGGTGACTTTGGTCTGGGACTACTGGTAGCTCCGTAATTAGCTTCCAATTCTGCAAGTCGCGTCCGCGTTGCCTCAGGGAGGTCATCTTGATTCGCGAAAGCCGCAAGCCTGCTGCGTAATTCCTCTACGGATCCAACGCTGCTGATTTCGAACAAGGCAGTGATTGCTTCGAGTTCGTCCTTTCTTCGGTATGAGATCCATTTAACTCCCATATTTCTGCTGGTTTAATGTTTATTTAAAATCACTTCCTTTATTTAATTATTATTTTGTTATTTCCGCTGGTGGTTCTTGTATTGGCTTGGATTTATTATTATTATTTTCACTGTTGGTCCCTGTTTTTATTAAATTTATTTTTTAACCGTTGGTCCTTGGTTTTGTTAAATTTATTTTCACTGTTGGTCCTTGTTTTTATTAAATTTATTTTCAACTTATTTTCAACAAGGCTACGGAATCTAAATCTGAAATCCCAATTCTCTGTCTTTGATAGTTTCCGAGATAACCGCGTTCATATTTACGATTTTTTGAAGTTTGTGGGAGATTTTCGGGCATTATGGTGGGCGTGGCAAACTCTTTTTTTTTTTGCAATCGATAGGTATTGATGAGAACAATTAATTTCAGTTAAAATTTTTATTCTAGCATCAAATCTGTAGGAGCCACAGTTTTGGGCTTGTGGGCGTTAGAAGAGGCGTGGCACTCTGCTGAAACAAACCTGCGCTGCGCAGGAATTTCAAGAATCTGCATGCCTAATCCCAGTATTGTAGCTTTTATAGTTTCCGAGATCTCAGCGTTCATACGGACAGACGGACATGGCTAGATCGACTCGGCTAGTGATCCTGATCAAGAATATATATACTTTATGGGGTCGGAAACGCTTCCTTCTGCCTGTTACATACTTTCCGACGAATCTAGTAAACCCTTTTACTCTACGAGTAACGGGTGCCCCGATGTTTCCACGTTCTGTTGATTCCTGGTGGTTCGTGTCTGGGCTTCGGACTACTGACATATGGGTTTTCCCGCTTATCTTTTCAATTTCCCGACTTGGACAAGCGTAAAACTTTCTTCCATATATTTATATATTTATATGGTAGGCTTTCCCGCTGTTCCAGGCGGATGTATCGATCAAAGGGATATGTTTTAGGCACTCCTGGGGTCGGAAACTCGGGAACACTAGCGGGGAATCGTACCCAGATGTCTGCGCATTGGTAATAAGATCATTCTACCCGCTCATAATTTTCACGCAGGGAAAACTAGCCAGAATTACAGCGCCCGCGTATCCGCAGGGAAAATTGGCCAGAGCTACACCCGTCTGCGTATCCGCAGGGAAAGCTAGCCAGAACAACACTGCCCACGTATCCGCAGGGAAAACTAGCCAGAACAGAAAACTAGCTAAAAACAATATCTCCCACGTAGCCGTAGGGAAAACTGTCCATAACTACTACGCCCACGAAGCCGCAGGAAAAACGAGCTTTAACAACATCGCCCAGTTAGTCGCAGGGAAAACTAGCTAAAACAATATCGCCCGCGTAGCCGCAGGGAAAACTAGCCTGCACAATATCGCCCGCGCAGCCGCAGGGAAAACTAGCCAACGCAACATCGCCCGCGTAGCCGCAGGAAAAAATAGCTAAATATAACCTCGCGCACGTATCCACAGGGAAAAACTAGCTAAAAGAATATCGCCCGCGTAGCCGCAGGGAAATACTAGCCAGAACTACAACGGCCTCGTATCCGCAGGGAAAAACTGGCTATAATTTCCACGCAATTTTGCCCAACAAGGTACTCCCGGTATTTTCAATTTCCATAGTCGAACAATATTTCTGTTTATTATTATTTTCCTGACCATTCGCACTTGTTTTCCTAATGCCCTTCACTCCTCTCACCATGTATCTTCCAGCAAGGTTGATATATGGAGTCGCTCGCGTGTTAATACTTTTGATCTTTGGTTGCCGGCAGCTACTCTCCTGTGCAGCCTGGCTGGTGCAGATCGATGTCCTATTACCCTGCAGAAATGCGAGACACTTGATACCGTCGCGAGCTCCGACCGTCGTCGTTACCGATTTCGTGTCTTTGTCGAGTGGAGATTGGTTCCTCTCTTCCAATGTGATCGTCTCTCTATTTCCCAAAATTCCTCCTTTTTAGATCGTGGTAAGTTTCTTGCTGCGATCGAGCTGTGTCTTGGCTATATTTTCATCGGCTAGATTTTCAATGTTGTGGGTTGCCGTACCTAGGATTCGGTAAAGCTGACTACCTAGCTATTTAACTGGCTTTTTGGTTCTGTTTGTTTTCTTAGGAAGCTATTTACAAATAAGTACGAGGTTATTTTGTAAGTCGTAAGGCAAAAATTTAAAATCTATTTTACTCCCTTAAGTGGGTTCATACATTAGTTATAATATTAATGTCAACAATGATCCTTCGCAATAAATATATTAAAAATAAATAAATATATAAATAAATTAATAAATTAATTAATAAATAAATAAATAAATAAATAAATAAATAAATAAATAAATAAATAAATAAATAAAACCGGCTGGACCAGGAGCGGTGTCAGTTGCGAATCCCAGTTGTAGGTGATCTTCTCCACAGCTAAGGATGGCTTTAATGCTGCAAAGGAAATCTACTCACAGTAGTAGATCGTTGAGTACGTCGGGCATAACTAAGAGGGGCATCCTTACTTGGTTTTGTCCCAGTTGAATGTCATGTATAGTCACGTCGAGACCCGTCGGCTAGTCGGTCCCTCGTATGCACCCTGCTCCAGTTATTCCCACAGTTAAGCTCCAACGATCTTGATTCACTGATGAAACTTCTAGTCGCACCGGTGTCTATGGTGGCCATGAATTTTTGCCCTCCGAGGCCTACCATCGCCCGGATCTTCTCCTGCTCGAACTTCAGGACATGGTTTACTGGTTCGTGGAGTTTCCCGGGTTCCTCCAGAGGACCCCGACCGCTCGAGGCCCGTTCTCGTTTCCCGACTCCGGTTTTCGTCAGCACTCGAAAGTGCGCCGGCCTCTTCGGCCACATTCCCAGCAGAATAATAACTGGAGCTGCCTTGCGAAGTGACCTCTTCCACCGCAGTTCCTGCATGCGTAGCGTACGTCTATCGTGGCTTCGTATTCTGATATTATGATTCCGTGGTGAACATCACTCGCTGCCCAAGTCGATGCCTGGGTATATGGGGGTTGGTTGGCCGATAGTTAGGCCACGTAAGTTTTTGGGATTGGGGCAGTCTCTTACCCTTCAGTGCCTAATGTATAGGGGATGGGTTGCTTCCAGTCTCCATGGCTTCGTACGACTTCGTAGTTCACGACCAACTGCGTCAACTCGGCGAGCGTCTCAAAATCCTTTCTCCGGGTGAACAGCTGCTATTCCGGGAGCATGTTCTCATACACTCGTTCTAGTTCCTGGTCCTCGGTGTACCCAGCCCGTTGCATGAGCAAGCGTAGATCTACCGGACTTGGTCTTCCAGCTGATAGTATCTAGGCGGTAAGAATGATTCCAAAAATTCCCTGCGGAAGGCTGCCCAGGTTGCTCCTTAAACCTTGCTCGTTCGGAACCAGCTTTCGGCCCGTCCAACCAATAGAACTTGCATTGCTTGCGGAAGGTACCGTAAATCCACTTGATATGTGGCAGCTCTTTCCTCGATGTGTTCCATAAAGCTGAGAGGGTCGGAACATCCATCAAAGGTGAGACCCCAGCGGGCCATCTTGTCCAATAGCGCCGAGCACGAGGTTCCTACCAATGGCTGCTCTTCTGTCTTGTGAGGCACTCCTCCCTTGGGGATATTCAGGGTCAGAGGTATCGTCGGGCTATTACTCGACGAATCCCGGCGGTTGCCCAAATTTTCTGCTGGACCAGGGGGGACTGCCGGTGACTTTGGTCTGGGACTACTGGTAGCTCCGTAATTAGCTTCCAATTCTGCAAGTCGCGTCCGCGTTGCCTCAGGGAGGTCATCTTGATTCGCGAAAGCCGCAAGCCTGCTGCGTAATTCCTCTACGGATCCAACGCTGCTGATTTCGAACAAGGCAGTGATTGCTTCGAGTTCGTCCTTTCTTCGGTATGAGATCCATTTAACTCCCATATTTCTGCTGGTTTAATGTTTATTTAAAATCACTTCCTTTATTTAATTATTATTTTGTTATTTCCGCTGGTGGTTCTTGTATTGGCTTGGATTTATTATTATTATTTTCACTGTTGGTCCCTGTTTTTATTAAATTTATTTTTTAACCGTTGGTCCTTGGTTTTGTTAAATTTATTTTCACTGTTGGTCCTTGTTTTTATTAAATTTATTTTCAACTTATTTTCAACAAGGCTACGGAATCTAAATCTGAAATCCCAATTCTCTGTCTTTGATAGTTTCCGAGATAACCGCGTTCATATTTACGATTTTTTGAAGTTTGTGGGAGATTTTCGGGCATTATGGTGGGCGTGGCAAACTCTTTTTTTTTTTGCAATCGATAGGTATTGATGAGAACAATTAATTTCAGTTAAAATTTTTATTCTAGCATCAAATCTGTAGGAGCCACAGTTTTGGGCTTGTGGGCGTTAGAAGAGGCGTGGCACTCTGCTGAAACAAACCTGCGCTGCGCAGGAATTTCAAGAATCTGCATGCCTAATCCCAGTATTGTAGCTTTTATAGTTTCCGAGATCTCAGCGTTCATACGGACAGACGGACATGGCTAGATCGACTCGGCTAGTGATCCTGATCAAGAATATATATACTTTATGGGGTCGGAAACGCTTCCTTCTGCCTGTTACATACTTTCCGACGAATCTAGTAAACCCTTTTACTCTACGAGTAACGGGTGCCCCGATGTTTCCACGTTCTGTTGATTCCTGGTGGTTCGTGTCTGGGCTTCGGACTACTGACATATGGGTTTTCCCGCTTATCTTTTCAATTTCCCGACTTGGACAAGCGTAAAACTTTCTTCCATATATTTATATATTTATATGGTAGGCTTTCCCGCTGTTCCAGGCGGATGTATCGATCAAAGGGATATGTTTTAGGCACTCCTGGGGTCGGAAACTCGGGAACACTAGCGGGGAATCGTACCCAGATGTCTGCGCATTGGTAATAAGATCATTCTACCCGCTCATAATTTTCACGCAGGGAAAACTAGCCAGAATTACAGCGCCCGCGTATCCGCAGGGAAAATTGGCCAGAGCTACACCCGTCTGCGTATCCGCAGGGAAAGCTAGCCAGAACAACACTGCCCACGTATCCGCAGGGAAAACTAGCCAGAACAGAAAACTAGCTAAAAACAATATCTCCCACGTAGCCGTAGGGAAAACTGTCCATAACTACTACGCCCACGAAGCCGCAGGAAAAACGAGCTTTAACAACATCGCCCAGTTAGTCGCAGGGAAAACTAGCTAAAACAATATCGCCCGCGTAGCCGCAGGGAAAACTAGCCAGCACAATATCGCCCGCGCAGCCGCAGGGAAAACTAGCCAACGCAACATCGCCCGCGTAGCCGCAGGAAAAAATAGCTAAATATAACCTCGCGCACGTATCCACAGGGAAAAACTAGCTAAAAGAATATCGCCCGCGTAGCCGCAGGGAAATACTAGCCAGAACTACAACGGCCTCGTATCCGCAGGGAAAAACTGGCTATAATTTCCACGCAATTTTGCCCAACAAGGTACTCCCGGTATTTTCAATTTCCATAGTCGAACAATATTTCTGTTTATTATTATTTTCCTGACCATTCGCACTTGTTTTCCTAATGCCCTTCACTCCTCTCACCATGTATCTTCCAGCAAGGTTGATATATGGAGTCGCTCGCGTGTTAATACTTTTGATCTTTGGTTGCCGGCAGCTACTCTCCTGTGCAGCCTGGCTGGTGCAGATCGATGTCCTATTACCCTGCAGAAATGCGAGACACTTGATACCGTCGCGAGCTCCGACCGTCGTCGTTACCGATTTCGTGTCTTTGTCGAGTGGAGATTGGTTCCTCTCTTCCAATGTGATCGTCTCTCTATTTCCCAAAATTCCTCCTTTTTAGATCGTGGTAAGTTTCTTGCTGCGATCGAGCTGTGTCTTGGCTATATTTTCATCGGCTAGATTTTCAATGTTGTGGGTTGCCGTACCTAGGATTCGGTAAAGCTGACTACCTAGCTATTTAACTGGCTTTTTGGTTCTGTTTGTTTTCTTAGGAAGCTATTTACAAATAAGTACGAGGTTATTTTGTAAGTCGTAAGGCAAAAATTTAAAATCTATTTTACTCCCTTAAGTGGGTTCATACATTAGTTATAATATTAATGTCAACAATGATCCTTCGCAATAAATATATTAAAAATAAATAAATATATAAATAAATTAATAAATTAATTAATAAATAAATAAATAAATAAATAAATAAATAAATAAATAAATAAATAAATAAAACCGGCTGGACCAGGAGCGGTGTCAGTTGCGAATCCCAGTTGTAGGTGATCTTCTCCACAGCTAAGGATGGCTTTAATGCTGCAAAGGAAATCTACTCACAGTAGTAGATCGTTGAGTACGTCGGGCATAACTAAGAGGGGCATCCTTACTTGGTTTTGTCCCAGTTGAATGTCATGTATAGTCACGTCGAGACCCGTCGGCTAGTCGGTCCCTCGTATGCACCCTGCTCCAGTTATTCCCACAGTTAAGCTCCAACGATCTTGATTCACTGATGAAACTTCTAGTCGCACCGGTGTCTATGGTGGCCATGAATTTTTGCCCTCCGAGGCCTACCATCGCCCGGATCTTCTCCTGCTCGAACTTCAGGACATGGTTTACTGGTTCGTGGAGTTTCCCGGGTTCCTCCAGAGGACCCCGACCGCTCGAGGCCCGTTCTCGTTTCCCGACTCCGGTTTTCGTCAGCACTCGAAAGTGCGCCGGCCTCTTCGGCCACATTCCCAGCAGAATAATAACTGGAGCTGCCTTGCGAAGTGACCTCTTCCACCGCAGTTCCTGCATGCGTAGCGTACGTCTATCGTGGCTTCGTATTCTGATATTATGATTCCGTGGTGAACATCACTCGCTGCCCAAGTCGATGCCTGGGTATATGGGGGTTGGTTGGCCGATAGTTAGGCCACGTAAGTTTTTGGGATTGGGGCAGTCTCTTACCCTTCAGTGCCTAATGTATAGGGGATGGGTTGCTTCCAGTCTCCATGGCTTCGTACGACTTCGTAGTTCACGACCAACTGCGTCAACTCGGCGAGCGTCTCAAAATCCTTTCTCCGGGTGAACAGCTGCTATTCCGGGAGCATGTTCTCATACACTCGTTCTAGTTCCTGGTCCTCGGTGTACCCAGCCCGTTGCATGAGCAAGCGTAGATCTACCGGACTTGGTCTTCCAGCTGATAGTATCTAGGCGGTAAGAATGATTCCAAAAATTCCCTGCGGAAGGCTGCCCAGGTTGCTCCTTAAACCTTGCTCGTTCGGAACCAGCTTTCGGCCCGTCCAACCAATAGAACTTGCATTGCTTGCGGAAGGTACCGTAAATCCACTTGATATGTGGCAGCTCTTTCCTCGATGTGTTCCATAAAGCTGAGAGGGTCGGAACATCCATCAAAGGTGAGACCCCAGCGGGCCATCTTGTCCAATAGCGCCGAGCACGAGGTTCCTACCAATGGCTGCTCTTCTGTCTTGTGAGGCACTCCTCCCTTGGGGATATTCAGGGTCAGAGGTATCGTCGGGCTATTACTCGACGAATCCCGGCGGTTGCCCAAATTTTCTGCTGGACCAGGGGGGACTGCCGGTGACTTTGGTCTGGGACTACTGGTAGCTCCGTAATTAGCTTCCAATTCTGCAAGTCGCGTCCGCGTTGCCTCAGGGAGGTCATCTTGATTCGCGAAAGCCGCAAGCCTGCTGCGTAATTCCTCTACGGATCCAACGCTGCTGATTTCGAACAAGGCAGTGATTGCTTCGAGTTCGTCCTTTCTTCGGTATGAGATCCATTTAACTCCCATATTTCTGCTGGTTTAATGTTTATTTAAAATCACTTCCTTTATTTAATTATTATTTTGTTATTTCCGCTGGTGGTTCTTGTATTGGCTTGGATTTATTATTATTATTTTCACTGTTGGTCCCTGTTTTTATTAAATTTATTTTTTAACCGTTGGTCCTTGGTTTTGTTAAATTTATTTTCACTGTTGGTCCTTGTTTTTATTAAATTTATTTTCAACTTATTTTCAACAAGGCTACGGAATCTAAATCTGAAATCCCAATTCTCTGTCTTTGATAGTTTCCGAGATAACCGCGTTCATATTTACGATTTTTTGAAGTTTGTGGGAGATTTTCGGGCATTATGGTGGGCGTGGCAAACTCTTTTTTTTTTTGCAATCGATAGGTATTGATGAGAACAATTAATTTCAGTTAAAATTTTTATTCTAGCATCAAATCTGTAGGAGCCACAGTTTTGGGCTTGTGGGCGTTAGAAGAGGCGTGGCACTCTGCTGAAACAAACCTGCGCTGCGCAGGAATTTCAAGAATCTGCATGCCTAATCCCAGTATTGTAGCTTTTATAGTTTCCGAGATCTCAGCGTTCATACGGACAGACGGACATGGCTAGATCGACTCGGCTAGTGATCCTGATCAAGAATATATATACTTTATGGGGTCGGAAACGCTTCCTTCTGCCTGTTACATACTTTCCGACGAATCTAGTAAACCCTTTTACTCTACGAGTAACGGGTGCCCCGATGTTTCCACGTTCTGTTGATTCCTGGTGGTTCGTGTCTGGGCTTCGGACTACTGACATATGGGTTTTCCCGCTTATCTTTTCAATTTCCCGACTTGGACAAGCGTAAAACTTTCTTCCATATATTTATATATTTATATGGTAGGCTTTCCCGCTGTTCCAGGCGGATGTATCGATCAAAGGGATATGTTTTAGGCACTCCTGGGGTCGGAAACTCGGGAACACTAGCGGGGAATCGTACCCAGATGTCTGCGCATTGGTAATAAGATCATTCTACCCGCTCATAATTTTCACGCAGGGAAAACTAGCCAGAATTACAGCGCCCGCGTATCCGCAGGGAAAATTGGCCAGAGCTACACCCGTCTGCGTATCCGCAGGGAAAGCTAGCCAGAACAACACTGCCCACGTATCCGCAGGGAAAACTAGCCAGAACAGAAAACTAGCTAAAAACAATATCTCCCACGTAGCCGTAGGGAAAACTGTCCATAACTACTACGCCCACGAAGCCGCAGGAAAAACGAGCTTTAACAACATCGCCCAGGTAGTCGCAGGGAAAACTAGCTAAAACAATATCGCCCGCGTAGCCGCAGGGAAAACTAGCCAGCACAATATCGCCCGCGCAGCCGCAGGGAAAACTAGCCAACGCAACATCGCCCGCGTAGCCGCAGGAAAAAATAGCTAAATATAACCTCGCGCACGTATCCACAGGGAAAAACTAGCTAAAAGAATATCGCCCGCGTAGCCGCAGGGAAATACTAGCCAGAACTACAACGGCCTCGTATCCGCAGGGAAAAACTGGCTATAATTTCCACGCAATTTTGCCCAACAAGGTACTCCCGGTATTTTCAATTTCCACAGTCGAACAATATTTCTGTTTATTATTATTTTCCTGACCATTCGCACTTGTTTTCCTAATGCCCTTCACTCCTCTCACCATGTATCTTCCAGCAAGGTTGATATATGGAGTCGCTCGCGTGTTAATACTTTTGATCTTTGGTTGCCGGCAGCTACTCTCCTGTGCAGCCTGGCTGGTGCAGATCGATGTCCTATTACCCTGCAGAAATGCGAGACACTTGATACCGTCGCGAGCTCCGACCGTCGTCGTTACCGATTTCGTGTCTTTGTCGAGTGGAGATTGGTTCCTCTCTTCCAATGTGATCGTCTCTCTATTTCCCAAAATTCCTCCTTTTTAGATCGTGGTAAGTTTCTTGCTGCGATCGAGCTGTGTCTTGGCTATATTTTCATCGGCTAGATTTTCAATGTTGTGGGTTGCCGTACCTAGGATTCGGTAAAGCTGACTACCTAGCTATTTAACTGGCTTTTTGGTTCTGTTTGTTTTCTTAGGAAGCTATTTACAAATAAGTACGAGGTTATTTTGTAAGTCGTAAGGCAAAAATTTAAAATCTATTTTACTCCCTTAAGTGGGTTCATACATTAGTTATAATATTAATGTCAACAATGATCCTTCGCAATAAATATATTAAAAATAAATAAATATATAAATAAATTAATAAATTAATTAATAAATAAATAAATAAATAAATAAATAAATAAATAAATAAATAAATAAAACCGGCTGGACCAGGAGCGGTGTCAGTTGCGAATCCCAGTTGTAGGTGATCTTCTCCACAGCTAAGGATGGCTTTAATGCTGCAAAGGAAATCTACTCACAGTAGTAGATCGTTGAGTACGTCGGGCATAACTAAGAGGGGCATCCTTACTTGGTTTTGTCCCAGTTGAATGTCATGTATAGTCACGTCGAGACCCGTCGGCTAGTCGGTCCCTCGTATGCACCCTGCTCCAGTTATTCCCACAGTTAAGCTCCAACGATCTTGATTCACTGATGAAACTTCTAGTCGCACCGGTGTCTATGGTGGCCATGAATTTTTGCCCTCCGAGGCCTACCATCGCCCGGATCTTCTCCTGCTCGAACTTCAGGACATGGTTTACTGGTTCGTGGAGTTTCCCGGGTTCCTCCAGAGGACCCCGACCGCTCGAGGCCCGTTCTCGTTTCCCGACTCCGGTTTTCGTCAGCACTCGAAAGTGCGCCGGCCTCTTCGGCCACATTCCCAGCAGAATAATAACTGGAGCTGCCTTGCGAAGTGACCTCTTCCACCGCAGTTCCTGCATGCGTAGCGTACGTCTATCGTGGCTTCGTATTCTGATATTATGATTCCGTGGTGAACATCACTCGCTGCCCAAGTCGATGCCTGGGTATATGGGGGTTGGTTGGCCGATAGTTAGGCCACGTAAGTTTTTGGGATTGGGGCAGTCTCTTACCCTTCAGTGCCTAATGTATAGGGGATGGGTTGCTTCCAGTCTCCATGGCTTCGTACGACTTCGTAGTTCACGACCAACTGCGTCAACTCGGCGAGCGTCTCAAAATCCTTTCTCCGGGTGAACAGCTGCTATTCCGGGAGCATGTTCTCATACACTCGTTCTAGTTCCTGGTCCTCGGTGTACCCAGCCCGTTGCATGAGCAAGCGTAGATCTACCGGACTTGGTCTTCCAGCTGATAGTATCTAGGCGGTAAGAATGATTCCAAAAATTCCCTGCGGAAGGCTGCCCAGGTTGCTCCTTAAACCTTGCTCGTTCGGAACCAGCTTTCGGCCCGTCCAACCAATAGAACTTGCATTGCTTGCGGAAGGTACCGTAAATCCACTTGATATGTGGCAGCTCTTTCCTCGATGTGTTCCATAAAGCTGAGAGGGTCGGAACATCCATCAAAGGTGAGACCCCAGCGGGCCATCTTGTCCAATAGCGCCGAGCACGAGGTTCCTACCAATGGCTGCTCTTCTGTCTTGTGAGGCACTCCTCCCTTGGGGATATTCAGGGTCAGAGGTATCGTCGGGCTATTACTCGACGAATCCCGGCGGTTGCCCAAATTTTCTGCTGGACCAGGGGGGACTGCCGGTGACTTTGGTCTGGGACTACTGGTAGCTCCGTAATTAGCTTCCAATTCTGCAAGTCGCGTCCGCGTTGCCTCAGGGAGGTCATCTTGATTCGCGAAAGCCGCAAGCCTGCTGCGTAATTCCTCTACGGATCCAACGCTGCTGATTTCGAACAAGGCAGTGATTGCTTCGAGTTCGTCCTTTCTTCGGTATGAGATCCATTTAACTCCCATATTTCTGCTGGTTTAATGTTTATTTAAAATCACTTCCTTTATTTAATTATTATTTTGTTATTTCCGCTGGTGGTTCTTGTATTGGCTTGGATTTATTATTATTATTTTCACTGTTGGTCCCTGTTTTTATTAAATTTATTTTTTAACCGTTGGTCCTTGGTTTTGTTAAATTTATTTTCACTGTTGGTCCTTGTTTTTATTAAATTTATTTTCAACTTATTTTCAACAAGGCTACGGAATCTAAATCTGAAATCCCAATTCTCTGTCTTTGATAGTTTCCGAGATAACCGCGTTCATATTTACGATTTTTTGAAGTTTGTGGGAGATTTTCGGGCATTATGGTGGGCGTGGCAAACTCTTTTTTTTTTTGCAATCGATAGGTATTGATGAGAACAATTAATTTCAGTTAAAATTTTTATTCTAGCATCAAATCTGTAGGAGCCACAGTTTTGGGCTTGTGGGCGTTAGAAGAGGCGTGGCACTCTGCTGAAACAAACCTGCGCTGCGCAGGAATTTCAAGAATCTGCATGCCTAATCCCAGTATTGTAGCTTTTATAGTTTCCGAGATCTCAGCGTTCATACGGACAGACGGACATGGCTAGATCGACTCGGCTAGTGATCCTGATCAAGAATATATATACTTTATGGGGTCGGAAACGCTTCCTTCTGCCTGTTACATACTTTCCGACGAATCTAGTAAACCCTTTTACTCTACGAGTAACGGGTGCCCCGATGTTTCCACGTTCTGTTGATTCCTGGTGGTTCGTGTCTGGGCTTCGGACTACTGACATATGGGTTTTCCCGCTTATCTTTTCAATTTCCCGACTTGGACAAGCGTAAAACTTTCTTCCATATATTTATATATTTATATGGTAGGCTTTCCCGCTGTTCCAGGCGGATGTATCGATCAAAGGGATATGTTTTAGGCACTCCTGGGGTCGGAAACTCGGGAACACTAGCGGGGAATCGTACCCAGATGTCTGCGCATTGGTAATAAGATCATTCTACCCGCTCATAATTTTCACGCAGGGAAAACTAGCCAGAATTACAGCGCCCGCGTATCCGCAGGGAAAATTGGCCAGAGCTACACCCGTCTGCGTATCCGCAGGGAAAGCTAGCCAGAACAACACTGCCCACGTATCCGCAGGGAAAACTAGCCAGAACACAAAACTAGCTAAAAACAATATCTCCCACGTAGCCGTAGGGAAAACTGTCCATAACTACTACGCCCACGAAGCCGCAGGAAAAACGAGCTTTAACAACATCGCCCAGGTAGTCGCAGGGAAAACTAGCTAAAACAATATCGCCCGCGTAGCCGCAGGGAAAACTAGCCAGCACAATATCGCCCGCGCAGCCGCAGGGAAAACTAGCCAACGCAACATCGCCCGCGTAGCCGCAGGAAAAAATAGCTAAATATAACCTCGCGCACGTATCCACAGGGAAAAACTAGCTAAAAGAATATCGCCCGCGTAGCCGCAGGGAAATACTAGCCAGAACTACAACGGCCTCGTATCCGCAGGGAAAAACTGGCTATAATTTCCACGCAATTTTGCCCAACAAGGTACTCCCGGTATTTTCAATTTCCACAGTCGAACAATATTTCTGTTTATTATTATTTTCCTGACCATTCGCACTTGTTTTCCTAATGCCCTTCACTCCTCTCACCATGTATCTTCCAGCAAGGTTGATATATGGAGTCGCTCGCGTGTTAATACTTTTGATCTTTGGTTGCCGGCAGCTACTCTCCTGTGCAGCCTGGCTGGTGCAGATCGATGTCCTATTACCCTGCAGAAATGCGAGACACTTGATACCGTCGCGAGCTCCGACCGTCGTCGTTACCGATTTCGTGTCTTTGTCGAGTGGAGATTGGTTCCTCTCTTCCAATGTGATCGTCTCTCTATTTCCCAAAATTCCTCCTTTTTAGATCGTGGTAAGTTTCTTGCTGCGATCGAGCTGTGTCTTGGCTATATTTTCATCGGCTAGATTTTCAATGTTGTGGGTTGCCGTACCTAGGATTCGGTAAAGCTGACTACCTAGCTATTTAACTGGCTTTTTGGTTCTGTTTGTTTTCTTAGGAAGCTATTTACAAATAAGTACGAGGTTATTTTGTAAGTCGTAAGGCAAAAATTTAAAATCTATTTTACTCCCTTAAGTGGGTTCATACATTAGTTATAATATTAATGTCAACAATGATCCTTCGCAATAAATATATTAAAAATAAATAAATATATAAATAAATTAATAAATTAATTAATAAATAAATAAATAAATAAATAAATAAATAAATAAATAAATAAATAAAACCGGCTGGACCAGGAGCGGTGTCAGTTGCGAATCCCAGTTGTAGGTGATCTTCTCCACAGCTAAGGATGGCTTTAATGCTGCAAAGGAAATCTACTCACAGTAGTAGATCGTTGAGTACGTCGGGCATAACTAAGAGGGGCATCCTTACTTGGTTTTGTCCCAGTTGAATGTCATGTATAGTCACGTCGAGACCCGTCGGCTAGTCGGTCCCTCGTATGCACCCTGCTCCAGTTATTCCCACAGTTAAGCTCCAACGATCTTGATTCACTGATGAAACTTCTAGTCGCACCGGTGTCTATGGTGGCCATGAATTTTTGCCCTCCGAGGCCTACCATCGCCCGGATCTTCTCCTGCTCGAACTTCAGGACATGGTTTACTGGTTCGTGGAGTTTCCCGGGTTCCTCCAGAGGACCCCGACCGCTCGAGGCCCGTTCTCGTTTCCCGACTCCGGTTTTCGTCAGCACTCGAAAGTGCGCCGGCCTCTTCGGCCACATTCCCAGCAGAATAATAACTGGAGCTGCCTTGCGAAGTGACCTCTTCCACCGCAGTTCCTGCATGCGTAGCGTACGTCTATCGTGGCTTCGTATTCTGATATTATGATTCCGTGGTGAACATCACTCGCTGCCCAAGTCGATGCCTGGGTATATGGGGGTTGGTTGGCCGATAGTTAGGCCACGTAAGTTTTTGGGATTGGGGCAGTCTCTTACCCTTCAGTGCCTAATGTATAGGGGATGGGTTGCTTCCAGTCTCCATGGCTTCGTACGACTTCGTAGTTCACGACCAACTGCGTCAACTCGGCGAGCGTCTCAAAATCCTTTCTCCGGGTGAACAGCTGCTATTCCGGGAGCATGTTCTCATACACTCGTTCTAGTTCCTGGTCCTCGGTGTACCCAGCCCGTTGCATGAGCAAGCGTAGATCTACCGGACTTGGTCTTCCAGCTGATAGTATCTAG
>NW_023665568.1:47500-61439 GCF_014743375.2 Drosophila subpulchrella
ATATAAATATATAAATATATAAATATAAATATATAAATATATAAATATAAAAATATATAAAATATATAAATATATAAAATATAAATATATAAATATATAAATATATAAATATATAAATATATAAATATATAAATATATAAATATATAAAAATATATAAATATATAAATATATAAATATATAAATATATAAATATATATAATATATAAATATATAAATATATAAATATATAAATATATAAATATATAAATATATAAATATATAAATATATAATATATAAATATATAAATATATAAAATATAAACTATAAAATATAAATATATAAATATATAAATAATAAATATAAATATATAAAATATATAAATATATAAATATATAAATATATAAATATATAAATATATAAATATATAAAATATATAAATATATAAATATATAATATATAAATATATAAATATATAAATATATAAAATATATAAATAATAAAATATATAAATATATAAATATATAAATATATAATATAAATATATAAATATATAAATATAAAATATATAAATATATAAAAATATATAATATATAAATATATAAATATATAAATATATAAATATATAAATATATAAATATATAAATATATAAATATATAAATATATAAATATATAAATATATATATATATAATATATAAATATATAAATATATAAATATATAAAATATAAATATATAAATATTAATATATAAATATATAAATATAAAAATTATAAATATATAAATATATAAATATATAATATATAATAATATATAAATACATAAATATATAAATATATAAATATATAAATATATAAATATATAAATATATAAATATATAAATATATAAATATATAAATATATAAATATATAAATATATAAATATATAAATATATAAATATATAACTATTATAAATATAAAATATATAAATATATAACTATATAAATTAATAATTATAATATATAAAATATAAATATAAAATATATAAATAATAAATAATAAATATATAAATATAAAATATATAAATATATAAATATATAAATATATAAATATATAAATATATAAATATATAAATATATAAATATATAATATATAAATATATAAATATATATAAATATATAATATATAAATATATAATATATAAATATATAAATATATAAATATATAAATATATAAAAATATAAATATATAAATATATAATATATAAATAATAAATATAAAATATATAAATATATAAATATATAAATATATAAATATATAAATATATAAATATATAAATATATAAATATATAAATATATAAATATATAAATATATAAATATATAAATATATAAATATATAAATATATAAATATATAAATATATAACTATAAAATATATAAATATATAAAATATAAATATATAAATATATAAATATATAATATATAAATATAAAATATATAAATATATAAATATATAAATATATAAATATATAAATATATAAATAATAAAATATATAATATATAAATATATAAATATATAAATATATAAATATATAAATATATAAATATATAAATATAAAATAATAATATATAAATAGATAAAATATATAAATATATAAATATATAAATATATAATATTATAAATAATAAAATATAAATATATAATATATAAATATATAATCATATAAATATATAAATATATAAATATATAAATATATAATATATAAATATATAAATATATAAATATATAAATATATAAATATATAAATAATAAATATATAAATATATAATATATAAATATATAAATATAAATATATAAATATATAAATATATAAATATATAAATATATAAATATATAAATATATAAATATATAAATATATAAATATATAAATATAAATATATAAAATATAAATATATAAATATATAAATATATAAATATATAAATATAAAATATATAAATATATAAATATATAAATATATAAATATATAATATATAAATATATAAATATATAAATATATAAATATATAAATATATAAAATATATAATATATAAATATATAAATAAAATATATAAATATATAATATATAAATATAAAATAAAATATATAAATATATAAATATATAAATATATAAAATATAAATATATAAAATATAAAATATATAAATATATAAATATATAAATATATAAATATATAAATATATAAATATATAAATATATAAATATACAAATATATACATATAAAATATAAAATATAAAATATATAAATATATAAATATATAAATATATAAATATATAAATATATAAATATATAATATATAAATATATAAATATATAAATATATAAATATATAAAATATAAATATATAAATATATAAAATATATAAATATATAAAATATAAATATATAAATATATAATATATAAATATATAAATATATAAATATATAAATATAAAATATATAAATATATAAATATATAAAATATAAATATATAAATATATAAATATATAAATATATAAAATATAAATATATACATATATAAATATATAATATATAAATATATAAATATATAAATATATAAATATATAACTATATAAATATATAAATATATAAAATATAAATATATAAATA
Organism: Drosophila subpulchrella; assembly: GCF_014743375.2. Classification (NCBI taxonomy): domain Eukaryota; kingdom Metazoa; phylum Arthropoda; class Insecta; order Diptera; family Drosophilidae; genus Drosophila; species Drosophila subpulchrella. The sequence continues at coordinate 50,127 of NW_023665568.1, forward strand.
TATAAATATAAATATATAAATATATAAATATATAAATATATAAATATATAATATATAAATATATAAATATATAAATATATAAATATATAAATATATAAAATATAATATATAAATATATAAATATATAAAATATATACTAATAAATATATAAATATATAAATATATAAATATATAAATATATAAATATATAAATATATAAATATATAAATATTAAATATATATAAATATATAATATATAAATATATAAATATATAATATATAAATAGTGCCTCCCACCCCAATAAAGTGTCTAAAAACCGTAGCTGGGTTTGTTACTAGTGAGTGTCAAATAGCTGAGGAATTTGGTAATACCTGGTCAAATTACTCTGCAGACTGTAATTTCTCTCGGAATTACGTCGATCAAAAACAAAGCTACGTAAACAGCACATACCAACCAAACTCAATATGCAATGCTGCGAAGCAACTTGAGCAAAAATTCAGTCTCTTGGAAATGGAACTTGCCATTCGAACTTCCAAAGGAAAATGTCCTGGGTACGACAGAATATCGTATGCAGTGCTAAAAAATATTCCCCCCACTCTTAAAGAATAGGTCCTTGAAATCTTCAACCTCACTCTTGTCACTGGTTCCTACCCACACGTCTGGAAATCAGCCACAGTAATCCCTATCCCGAAGCCAAAGAAAATCTGACCACAGCACAAATAGTTTCCGTCCCATCTCGCTCCTCTCCTGCCTTGGGAAATAATAGAAAAAATGATAGCTCGTAGACTCTCTCACTACCATCAAAAAATCACGTATCCGTCTGACTACGGATTTTGAAAAGGCTTTCGACCGCGTAGGTCCGAGTTAACAACTAAACCTCTAAACTACACAAGCTCCACATCGGCTGGAGCAACGGGGTACTTCATCCGGGGCTTCACTTTCCATTAAAAAATGCCAGGTCCTACATATATGTCGTAAGCACAATTGTAACTTTCCCGAAATTGTATTCAGGAACAAAAGTATAAGCTAAACGGAGAACCTGAAAATTTTAGGGACTACCTTCGACTCTAGGTTTACATTTATAACACACTGCTTAATATTAAGAAAACAGCTATAATCTCGCCTAAATATAATTAAATTTCTTAGCTCTAAGTATTCTCATGTACATATTAATACTCTTATAAACATAACCAGAGCATTAATGCTCTCCAAAATAGACTACGGTCTCCCGATCTTCGGCTGGTGCGCTGCCACACATTAAAAAAATCAACCACCATACCATGGAGCTGCACGCAGATCAATCTTCGCGTTTCCTACGTCACCTATAAAGTGCATACTTGCGAATTCAGGACTACCCAGCATCCCCACAAGGATAAAAGAAACAACCATCCGGCTTATTCCAAATTATACACCACCCCAAATCGGTTACTGGCTTACATTTTAAAACACACTGCTTAATATTAAGAAAACAGCTATAGTCTCGCCTAAATATTATTAAATTTCTTAGCTCTAAGTATTCTCATGTACATATTAATACTTATAAACATAACCAGAGCATTAATGCTCTCCAAAATAGACTACGGCCACACATATCAGAAAATTCAACCACCATACCATGGAGCTGCACGCAGATCAATCTTCGCGCTTCCTAAACATTGGCTGTATTCCGACGGATCCAAAACATTGAAATCAGCCTCATTCGCGGTTGTAGACGCTAACAACTCCATCATAGCGGGGGGAGGTCTTCCCCATTACAATTCCATATTCGTTGGAGAAGCCACTGCTATATTATTAGCCTGCCGCTTTGCAATCGATCACAAGGGAAAATTTGTTGTCTGCACAGACAGCCTCTCTTCTCTGCTAGCAATAAATAACCCCGAGTATCGCGACCCACCATACAGGAGATACAAAGGATAGGCAAACAGTATTCCACAAAAGTTACCTTCTTCTGGGTCCCTAGACATCAGGGCATACGAGGAAACGAAGACGCAGACCTGGCTGCCCACAACAGGGCCGCTCCCCAACCTTCATCATTACACCCATTAATTGCAACGATATACATAACCTTATATATTACAACTTGGAAACCCAGAAGATGTTGGAATGGAATAGTTTCAGCCATAGGTACTAGAGTTTTAATCCTACATGCACCAAAATACATCTCCCAGCTGCGACCGGTAGACCCCAGTGCAGCACTTTTATCCGGCTTCGAATAGGACACACTTAACAAACACACGAGCACCTATTAAAAGGGCAAAATAATCCAATTTGTAGTCTCTGCGGTGGACTTCCGACCATTGTCCACTACTAAATGATGCCCTGGTCTGTCTAGCCTCAGATCATACTTCTTTGGGCCCCAGCTACCTACATAAACCTCAGAATGCCCATCCGCAGAAAACACTAAAAAATGCACGAATTCATTAAAAAAGCAAAGCTCTCAATATAAATTTTAAGTAAAAATATGAAAAAAAAAAATGTATATATAAGTTAACTAACTCAGCCGGGCGACGGTATTAACCGATCGCCCAAAAGTCCGCTCCGGCCAACTGCTGACACAGCGTCTGGCTGGAAGCTCATGCATAGCCGGCAAGCACTGCCCATTGGAGTGGCCTCTATGAAGTTCATGTAAGCTTTAAAATTCAGTTCATTTTCAACATTCAAAGCATAAAGAACACAAGTTCATTCTGTAATAACTCCGGCAACCGCCGATTACTTATACACTGACTGAGTCCCTAGGCCAGCAGCGAACGGAGGGCAGTTACCCTTCCAGCGTAATCATCATAACTCTTCAGTAGATGAGAAGCTAATCAACCGACTACCGGCAGCTAATCGAGAGCTGCTGCGAAGGAAGCTGGACAATTATCATTTCCAGAGATCACATCAATTTTGACCATCGGCCAACGGCTACTGAAGGACTGCAGCGAGGGACTCTTCAGCAGTTACAACCATACTTAACCTAACTGGCGCCTTCCGTAAATTACCCATTGATATAAAATTGGGAAACCATGTAAGTGAGCCCCTTTAAAATATATTTTCCCGGCATCTGCATTTGTTAAATATTAAATACATACACTACCAGAATATTTTCTGCAGCTCCGTATTAAAGTTGCGTTGTGAACATTTTTATTAATTAACATACTCGTTAATTGTTTGACAATTTAATTGGTATTATCAATGTGATATTGTAAATGTTTATCGTTGTATGTTGTTTGCATTACTTAAATTTTTCAGATAAATATCTTAGTGCCAAACATTATTGCCCATATATCAACCAGACTTATTAAATATCCTAGACTAGGCGCAAAGGCGCTGCTGGAAAATAAACTAATTTTACATTTATTGAATTATTTTTTTGTCGACTGTCAATGTCTCATTTAAATTATGTGCGTTTAATTCACCCTTTATATGTAGTAATTTTTTTTTGCTTGCACCGAAATTCTTTGTGTTTAGCTTCGCAACAATCTTGGGTTTGTCTTTTTATCGCCCCCACTCCACTACAACACTCGAACTCGACACCCCGACGTTTGTATTCCAATTTTTTTTTTGTCCATCAGAGCGGCAGCTTAGCCACCACGGTCCCTCGACTGTGGCAGTTTTTTGTTCCTTCGTTACCAAGCGGCGACGCAGCCCCCGCAGCCCCCTCGCCATATCCATGGGCAAGACAGCTTGAACATACATTAATTCGCTATTGTGATTTAGCTTACACAGCTCCATATGAGAAACCGTTCCAGCAATTTAGGAGTAACAAACAGTTCGTCAGCGACTCTGAGTCCGAGACCGAAGGGCCGACCAGAGCCTTTACACCGAAAAGTGTAAGCGCTAGCACATCCGCAGCCATAAATATGGCATTTAACCCAGACCAAATAAAGGCGGTCGTACAGGCTACCGTTAACCATGCCCTACAGGAAGCGGCCGCAGACGGCCAGCGTAGGGAAGATCAATTACGTCGGACTATTCAGGAACTGGCCAGCCAAGTGGCGGCGATACAAATCGCGCCCGGCAAACATAGTAGCCCCTCAGATTAAAGTTATGCACCTATAGATATAAACGGGGACATAGTTTGTAATGAGCCGCTAGACGCTGCCTGCCCGAATTTGCGGGAACCCAGGAGACATACGTCTCCTGTCGGCAAGCAGCAGTAGGCGCGTATTAAATATTTAAGAACTTCGAGGGTAGTTCACGCCATTATCAGGCGGTTATTATTATTAGGACTAAGATTAGAGGCCCTGCCGATGCCGTACTATCTTCATTTGGCACCGTGTTGAACTTCGATGCGATTATAAATCGACTCGATTTCACATAGAGTGACAAGCGAACAATGCACGTCATAGAGCAGGAGATGGGTACCCTCAGACAGGGGAATCTCTCGCTTCTACAGTATTACGACGAGGTGGAAAGGAAGCTTACCCCCCTCACCAATAAGGCAACTATGTCATATGAAGCCTCGGCGGCACAAGTTTTATGCGAAAAATTCCGGGATGTTGCCTCCGCGAATTTATCTCTGGACTAAAACGCAGTCTCACCGACGTCCTCTTCTCGGCAAAGCCAAAGAACATGCCATCAGCACTTGCATTGGCTCAAGAAGTGGAATCCAACCACGAAAGGTACACCTTGCATCATCTTTGCAAGAAGCCAGGAAGATAGGGACAAAAAACTATTCTCAAAAGCGCAGGAACGGCAACAGGCCCCTATACAAACAAATTCCCAAATAGGTGGCGGAAAGAACCTGCACTTTACTAAAAACTATAAGGCGCAAGTACACTCTGCTCCACGCAGCGACAGGCTTCCGGGAAACACACCGGAGCCCATGGAAGTGGATCCGTCGCTTTCCAAATTCTTACAGCCGTCCCGTGCCCCGGCTTATCAGAATGCGAAGGCGGCTGCGTCTAGACGCTCGGGCCCTCACAAGAGGCAAGGAGTTAACCTCACTACTCAGGGCGCAAATACTTCTGACAAGGCATACGCCGACGCAGCCTCCAGTGCAGCGGAAAAGGTAGACGATGACGCCATCTGCGAATATGACTCGGATGCCATTAATTTTTTAGGGGAAAATCCCTGCTACCATTCATCAGACGAAGAGTAGCGTGGACCCACATGAGACTTCTCATCGATACGGGCGCGGCCAAAATTTCATCATCCGACCATACGAAGGACTGAAAGGCGTCCGCCCGGTAGAAACTCCGTTTAAACTTCATTCCATTCATAGCGTCACCACTATCACGAAGAAATGCTTCGTGTCAATTCTTCATTTTACCTGACTTGTCCTCCTTTAATGCAATCATAGGTCTCGACTTGTTAAAACAGGCGGGGGCATCACTTCTGGTCGCCTCAAATGGGGCACCGAGGAAGAGAAGATTGATTTTCACTCATGCCCCAATGTCAATTTTACTGAAGTGGACTGCCCGGATGCACCACCTTTGGTCAGGAAATCTTTTCTGAAAATGCTCAGCGACAGGAAAAAAGCGTTCGCAGACCCTAATGAGACCCTACCTTACAACACGTCGGTGGTAGCCACCATAAGAACTGTTGATGAGAAACCCATCTATGCGAAACTTTACCCATATCCAATGGGAGCAGCCGATTTCGTCAATGGCGAAATTCAAGATCTGTTAAAAAATGGCATAATCCAAAAGTCGAAATCCCCCTACATAACCCAATATGTAGTAGATAAAAAAGGTACAGACGAAACTGGCAAGCGGAAAATGCGTTTGGTGTTGGACTTTCGCAAGCTAAACGAGAAAACAGTACCCGATCGCTACCCTATGCCAAACATCTCTATGATACTAGGAAACTTAGGCAAGGCCAGGTACTTCACAACGCTAGACTTGAAGTCTGGCTACCACCAGATTACACAGGCAGAGCGCGACCGCGAAAAAACTTCCTTTTCCGTGAATGGGGGAAATATGAGTTTCGTCGACTGCCATTTGGGTTGAAGAATGCTGCAAGCATCTTTCTGAGAACCATTGATGATATTCTACGAGAACAGATCGGCAAATTCTGATATGTTTACGTTGATGATGTTATCGTTTTTTCAGAAGACGAAAACGCCCACATCCGGCACGTAGACTGGGTTCTTAAGAGCCTACACGATGCTAACATGAGGGTGTCAGCACAGAAATAACGTTTTTTCAAAAAAAGCGGTAGCTTTTTGGGATTCATTGTCACCAACAACGGTGCCACTACTGACCCAGATAAAATTAGGGCCATTCAGGAATTCCCCGAATTCTTAGGCCTGGCTAGCTATTATCGATGCTTTATTAAAGATTTTGCATCGATAGCTAGACCCGTTTCTGACATTCTCAAAGGGGAAAACGGAACTGTCAGTAGGCACAGATCCAGAAAAAACAAAGAAGAACGCTATAGTCGAGTACCTCGACTATCAGATACCCGTTACTCAGCTAAAGGGACCAAAGGAAAATGGAGATATGCAAGCAGCAAATGCGCCACCTACCGGCGGTAGACAGATTTAAGCGTTGTGGGCGTTAGAGTGGGCGTGGCAAAGTTTTTTTTAAGTCAATCGGTAGGTATTGATGAGAACAATACATTTCAGTTAAAATTTTTGTTCTAGCATCAAAACTGTAGGAGCCACAGTTTTGGGCGGTTTGTGGGCGTTAGAGTGGGCGTGGCACTCTTTTGAAATAAACTTGCGCTGCGCAGGAATCTCAGGAATCTGCATGCCAAATCCCAGTATTGTAGCTCTTATAGTTTTCGAGATCTCAGCGTTCATACGGACAGACGGACAGAACGGACAGACGGACAGACGGACAGACGGACATGGCTAGATCGACTCGGCTAGTGATCCTGATCAAGAATATATATACTTTATGGGTCGGAAACGCTTCCTTCTGCCTGTTACATACTTTCCGACGAATCTAGTATACCCTTTTACTCTACGAGTAACGGGTATAATTACGTAACATTCTGGCTTCCGAGGATGTCATCCTCAGGTACCCCGATTATAAAAAGGCGTTCGATCTAACGACGGATGCCTCAGCACATGGCATTGGCGCGGTGTTATCCCAAGAGGGACGACCTATTACTATGATCTCGAGGACTTTAAAGGACAGGGAAGTTAATTATGCTACCAACGAATGGGAGCTATTAGCCATAGTTTGGGCACTGGCCAAATTGGGTCATTATTTATATGCAGTCAATGATATAAATATCTTTACTGACCACCAACCATTGACTTTCGCAGTGTCGGAATCCAATCCGAATGCGAAAATCAAAAGGTGGAAAGCTCGCATTGACGAGTTCGGCGCTAAATTTTTTACAAGTCCGGCTAGGATAACCTCGTCGCAGATGCCCTCTCCAGACAGCTACTTAACGTTGTGGAGTAGGAAGAAGCTTATTCGTGTGCGGCCACTATTAACAGTGAAATGTCGCTAACGCACACAATTAAAACCCACGGATAAACCTTTGAATTGCTTTCAGAACCAGATAAATCTGGAGGAAGCGCGCTTTCCGTAGAACGCACCTTCGTGCTCTTCGGAAACAAGAAACGTCATGACATTAACTTCGTATGCAAGGAGTCGTTACTTAAGGAGCTCGCAGTTATTATTATCCCTAAGGGCGTAAGCGCCATTCATTGCGATTCGCACACGCTAGCGATGATAGGCGATTGGTTTGGCAATTCCCAGCCACCAAAGTTTGGCACTGCAAAAACCGTGTTACGGATATTTTTGCAGTCGCTGAGAGGCGAGAAGTCCTCACTGCTGAGCATAATAGGGCCCACAGGTCGGCACAGGAAAATGTTAAACAAGTACTCTCAGAGTAATCGTCACTAACTGCAGGACATGTGCCAAGGCAAAGTATGACAGTCACCCAGGAAACAAGAACTCGGCGAAACGCCAGTCCCTTCGCGGGTAGGAGAAATGCTACATATAGACATTTTTTCCACAGATAGGAAATACTTCCTTACGTGCATTGACCAATTTTCAAAATTTGCCATGGTCCAGCCGATTCCATCTAGAACCATTGACGATCTTAAACCGGCTCTATTACAACTCTTAAACGTTTTCCCAAAGCTAAAGTCATCTATTGCGACAATAAGCCGTCATTGAACTCGCACACTATTTTAACCATGCTGGAAAACCACTTCGGCGTTAGCATCTCGAATGCTCCGCCCCTCCACAGCGTCTCAAACGGACAAGTGGAACGTTTCCACAGAACCTAGTGGAGCTCGCCAGATGCCTTAAAATTGACAAAGGCATTAGCGACACCGTGGAGTTAATTTTGCTGGCCACTGCCAGGTACTACAAATCTATCCATTCGGTCATCGACAAGAGGCCGGCCGATGTGGTTGTGACCCACAGTACGAAATTCAGGATAGGATTAGGCAGGCCCAAGACAAGCTTAGAGCCAGGGAAAATTCTTCCCGACAAAATAGGATGTTTGAGGTTGGCGACAAAGTCCTAGTGAAATCCAACAGGAGGCTAGGCAACAAGCTTTCAGCGTTATGTGAGGAAAAAACTGTGGAAGCGGACATGGGGACCAAAGTCCTCATTAAGGGGAGGGTAGTCCATAAGGACAACCTTAGGTAGGCGAAACACAACCATGTTGTCATTCGTCTGGTAAATCTTTTATTATTTTCACAATTTTTCACCCCTAGCCACTTGGCATAAGTTTTTGTTATCATTACGCTTAATCATGCTTTAGTTTTTATGTTTGGTGGTGGGCTACTCTGTTTCAAATAAACACTACATTACGTCCAAATTACAGGTTTACGTCCATATCCCTGCTATCCCTGTTGACCTTAACATCGGCCCACGTCACGGACTACTCACAGGCTAAATATATTCCCATCATTGATGGTCGAATTCTAGTATGGGAAGAATTCGCATTCGTCACACACTCGGAGAATCTCTCAGAGTATAGGCGCGTGGTGGAAGAAACTAATGGCATGACCAGCAAGTTTCCCCAGTCACACATGCAGAAACTTTTGAGCGTCGATGTCGCTCACCTGCGTGTCCTGCTCGAGTCGTTGAGCATCCACCATAGAGTAGCTAGAAGCTTTGACTTCTTAGGAACAGCGCTTAAAGTAGTGGCAGGAACGCCGGACGCAGAGGATTTCGAAAAAATTAAACTTAATGAATTGCAGTTAATAAATGCAAGCAATAGGCAGATAAACATCAATAATAAGGTTCAAGACCAAATCAATAATATTTCCGCCACTGTCAATCAACTTCTGAGGTCGGCTAAAGGAGCCCAAATTGACTCGGGGCCCCTATATAAGATGTTATTATCTCGAAATAGGATGCTTACATAAAACTGCAAAATTTATTACCGGCAATAGCGCTCGCTTAAGTCAATATCGTTAGCCCTAGCATACTAGACCATGCAGACCTGGAAGGTATGTGGATGGAGGAGCCCACAGATACTCCCATCAAAGACATATTTTCCGGTTCGTCCGTGAAAATATTACAGTCCATTAACATATTGCATTTTATTATTAAATTCCCTAAAATCAAATCGGCGTGTATTAAAATCACTATGTTCCCCGTGTCACATCACGACACGATGCTCAGGCTAGAGGACAAGATCATAGTGGATTGTGATGGAGAACACATTAAAAGATTCGGGGAGGATATCACGACTATCATTCACATCAGATAGCACTAGTCGCAGGGCGACCTTAGTCCTGAGGGGGGAGTAGTTAACTAACTCAGCCGGGCGACGGCATTAACCGATCGCCCAAAAGTCCGCTCCGGCCAAACTGCTGACACAGCGTCTGGCCGGAAGCTCATGCATAGCCGGCAAGCACTGCCCATTGGAGTGGCCGCTATGAAGTTCAATTATGTTAGCTTTAGGATTCAGTTCATTTTCAACATTCAAAGAATAAAGAATACAAGTACATTCTGAAATAACTCCGGCAACCGCCGTATAACTTCTTATTACTTAAACACTGACTGAGTCTCTAGGCCAGCAGCGAACGGAGGGCAGTTACCCTTCCAGCGTAATCATCATAACTCTTCAGTAGATGAGAAGCTAATCAACCGACTACCGGCAGCTAGTCGAGAGCTGCTGCGAAGGAAGCGGGACAATTATCGTAGTAGATGAGAAGCTAATCAACCGACTACCGGCAGCTAATCGAGAGCTGCTGCGAAGGAAGCTGGACAATTATCATTTCCAGAGATCACATCAATTTGACCATCGGCCAACCGGCTACTGATTAAGGACTGCAGCGAGGGACTCTTCTGCAGTTACAACCATACTTAACCTAATTTATATATATAAATAAAACCATAATAAATACATAGAACAAATGAATCACACCAGAGTCGAAGGCCACCGCAGCCAGTGCTCTGTAAATTTGCGATTAAGTAGTCATTGTATGCTTAGCTTAATTTGTTAAATTAATAAATATATAAATATATAAATATATAAATATATAATATATAAATATATAAATATATAAATATATAAATATAAATATATAAATATATAAATATATATATATAATATATAAATATATAAATATATAAATATATAAATATATAAATATATAAATATATAAATATATAATATATAAATATATAAATATATAAATATATAAATATATAAATATATAAATATATAAATATATATATATAAATATAATATATAAATATATAAATATATAAATTATATAAATATATAAATTATAAATATATAAATATATAAATATTGTTATCGCCGTTCTATTTCACTTTTTATTCGAATTTTCTATATTGGCTTAAATTTACACATGTGCTCGCTAGTCTCTCTTATATCGCAGTGTGACCGTTCTCCGATCTTTACAATATCCTTATCGTCATATATTAGCTTAACTTAGTTTTACATTGAATCGGAATATCGGAATTGGTACATAAATGCGGAAGTTAGCATGTAAATGTATTAATACTAAATAGTCATCGGCATACAGCTTATTCTATGAACCTCTCTATATACTGCTAACAGCTCGGCCATCCTGACAATTAGATCGTCCTCGATCGTGAGTTTCTAGTTTTGTATCTGTACGTATAAGCTAATTAGAATAGTTATGATATATATGTGCACAAAGTTGGTTAGTTATAAATAAATTAGACATAAGTATTAGATTAACATTTTAGGAGTTACTTTCACACTGATTACGCCAATCTGCCCATTTCCGCAACCGGCATGCTTCTACAATTCCATCATAGGGAATTTGGCTAATTTGACAATTTTCAATATCACTTACAACATACCTATCGTTTGGCAAAACTTTTTTAACGATGTATGGTCCTTTGTACTTTGGCACAATTTTTTTATTTGTACCAATTGTGGTGTCAATGTTTCGCATTACCACAAAATCGCCTTCTGCGAATTCTACA
>NW_023665569.1:5000-28820 GCF_014743375.2 Drosophila subpulchrella
AAGGTCCAATGATATAAAGACCTGCTGCACTTGTGGCTCTGCTACAGGCTACATACAGTGCAGCTCTCTGCATTCCTGGACTAATGTGAACCACCACTTTGTGTACGTAGCTCCTTGACTTTTGTGAATAGTAATGGCTTCTGCAGGTAACACTGGAAACTGCCTTCGGTCAATGGTAGTAGCCAGGCTGGAATTAATCTGAAAGCTCTTGATAATCTTAACTACTGGGGTCCATGAAGGCTCTTGACGGTGACTGCACTTTGATCGTGCACTAACTCCTATGCTTTCATCTAAAAATTCTATCCAAAGAATATTCGGAGTGTTGGACGTACTGAAGCCTATCTCCCTAAAAACACCTTTGGCCCTATTTACGAGACCATCTGAAGTATATTCATTGACCGTCATCATATATTTTGCAGTGGTTTTTAAAATCAGTGAGGTACACAAACCTTGTGTTTCAGATGTTTTTAATACCCTAGCTTGTTCCAGACATCTGTTCCTCTGCTCTGAGCTAAGTTGTGCAGATTTAACTGAGTCTATAGCTTCCGAGTTAAACTGATCAGTGGGAATCGAGTTGAGCTTCTCCCTATTGTACCGATCTGTGTCCTGATTGCTTGAGAAAAGGTGAGTTGCGTCATTTGGTACTTGACTTTCACCGGAAATTCGGGTTCTAAGTAAGCTTATATCATCAGACGACATTTGGCCGGACGCTCTTGAGTGCAATTGCAATTGCTGGTCATCTCGCTGTCGCATTATCTCTGTGAGTTCGAAAAATTTAAGAGGGCCCCACAGGTAAGATCCAAATATAGCACTGTATGGATCATGCGACGGCGGCTGAAAAATCCAACGATCACATACTGGCCGCAATTGTCTAAGATCGCCGAACACGATGACCGAAATACCTCCGAAGGAAGCATCGACGTTGGAAAAAATTTCCTTAAGGCAAGAGTTCAAATGGGAAAACATTGTTGCGCCGACAGATAGACAGATAGACAGATAGACAGACAGACAGACAGACAGACAGACAGACAGACAGACAGACAGACAGACAGACAGACAGACAGACAGACAGACAGACAGACAGACAGACAGACAGACAGACAGACAGATAGACAGACAGACAGACAGACAGACAGACAGACAAACAGACAGATAAACAGACAGACAGACAGACAGACAGACAGACAGATAGACAGATAGACAGATAGACAGATAGACAGACAGACCGACAGACCGACAGACCAACAGACAGACAAGACAGATAGACAGATAGACAGATAGACAGATGGACAGATAGACAGATAGACAGATAGACAGATAGACAGATAGACAGATAGACAGATAGACAGATAGACAGATAGACAGATAGACAGATAGACAGATAGACAGATAGACAGATAGACAGAAAGACAGATAGACAGATAGACAGATAGACAGATAGACAGATAGACAGATAGACAGATAGACAGATAGACAGATAGACAGATAGACAGATAGACAGATAGACAGATAGACAGATAGACAGATAGACAGATAGACAGATAGACAGATAGACAGATAGACAGATAGGCAGATAGACAGATAGACAGATAGACAGATAGACAGATAACAGATAGACAGATAGACAGATAGACAGATAGACAGATAGACAGATAGACAGATAGACAGATAGACAGATAGACAGATAGACAGATAGACAGATAGACAGATAGACAGATAGACAGATAGACAGATAGACAGATAGACAGATAGACAGATAGACAGATAGACAGATAGACAGATAGACAGATAGACAGATAGACAGATAGACAGATAGACAGATAGACAGATAGACAGATAGACAGATAGACAGATAGACAGATAGACAGATAGACAGATAGACAGATAGACAGATAGACAGATAGACAGATAGACAGATAGACAGATAGACAGATAGACAGATAGACAGATAGACAGATAGACAGATAGACAGATAGACAGATAGACAGATAGACAGATAGACAGATAGACAGATAGACAGATAGACAGATAGACAGATAGACAGATAGACAGATAGACAGATAGACAGATAGATAGATAGACAGATAGACAGATAGACAGACAGACAGACAGACAAACATACAGACATACAGACAGACATACAGACAGACAAACAGACAGACAGACAGACAGACAGACAGACAGACAGACAGACAGACAGACAGACAGACAGACAGACAGACAGACAGACAGACATATAGACAGACAGACAGACAGACAGACAACCAGACATACAGGCAGACAGACAGACAGACAGGAAGACAATATTTTTTAAAATTTTTTTTTGGTAATAAATAGTTAATTTATTTTTTATTACTAAATTTTTGTTGCTTTTTTTTTTAAATATATATTATTAAAATTATATTTAAGTATATACATATGTACACTACCTACTCTGCCAGACAGAAAGGTCCAATGATATAAAGACCTGCTGCACTTGTGGCTCTGCTACAGGCTACATACAGTGCAGCTCTCTGCATTCCTGGACTAATGTGAACCACCACTTTGTGTACGTAGCTCCTTGACTTTTGTGAATAGTAATGGCTTCTGCAGGTAACACTGGAAACTGCCTTCGGTCAATGGTAGTAGCCAGGCTGGAATTAATCTGAAAGCTCTTGATAATCTTAACTACTGGGGTCCATGAAGGCTCTTGACGGTGACTGCACTTTGATCGTGCACTAACTCCTATGCTTTCATCTAAAAATTCTATCCAAAGAATATTCGGAGTGTTGGACGTACTGAAGCCTATCTCCCTAAAAACACCTTTGGCCCTATTTACGAGACCATCTGAAGTATATTCATTGACCGTCATCATATATTTTGCAGTGGTTTTTAAAATCAGTGAGGTACACAAACCTTGTGTTTCAGATGTTTTTAATACCCTAGCTTGTTCCAGACATCTGTTCCTCTGCTCTGAGCTAAGTTGTGCAGATTTAACTGAGTCTATAGCTTCGAAGTTAAACTGATCAGTGGGAATCGAGTTGAGCTTCTCCCTATTGTACCGATCTGTGTCCTGATTGCTTGAGAAAAGGTGAGTTGCGTCATTTGGTACTTGACTTTCACCGGAAATTCGGGTTCTAAGTAAGCTTATATCATCAGACGACATTTGGCCGGACGCTCTTGAGTGCAATTGCAATTGCTGGTCATCTCGCTGTCGCATTATCTCTGTGAGTTCGAAAAATTTAAGAGGGCCCCACAGGTAAGATCCAAATATAGCACTGTATGGATCATGCGACGGCGGCTGAAAAATCCAACGATCACATACTGGCCGCAATTGTCTAAGATCGCCGAACACGATGACCGAAATACCTCCGAAGGAAGCATCGACGTTGGAAAAAATTTCCTTAAGGCAAGAGTTCAAATGGGAAAACATTGTTGCGCCGACAGATAGACAGATAGACAGATAGACAGACAGACAGACAGACAGACAGACAGACAGACAGACAGACAGACAGACAGACAGACAGACAGACAGACAGACAGACAGACAGACAGACAGACAGACAGACAGACAGACAGATAGACAGACAGACAGACAGACAGACAGACAGACAAACAGACAGATAAACAGACAGACAGACAGACAGACAGACAGACAGATAGACAGATAGACAGATAGACAGATAGACAGATAGACAGATAGACAGACAGACCGACAGACCGACAGACCAACAGACAGACAAGACAGATAGACAGATAGACAGATGGACAGATAGACAGATAGACAGATAGACAGATAGACAGATAGACAGATAGACAGATAGACAGATAGACAGATAGACAGATAGACAGATAGACAGATAGACAGATAGACAGATAGACAGATAGACAGATAGACAGATAGACAGATAGACAGATAGACAGATAGACAGATAGACAGATAGACAGATAGACAGATAGACAGATAGACAGATAGACAGATAGACAGATAGACAGATAGACAGATAGACAGATAGACAGATAGACAGATAGACAGATAGACAGATAGACAGATAGACAGATAGACAGATAGACAGATAGACAGATAGACAGATAGACAGATAGACAGATAGACAGATAGACAGATAGACAGATAGACAGATAGACAGATAGACAGATAGACAGATAGACAGATAGACAGATAGACAGATAGACAGATAGGCAGATAGACAGATAGACAGATAGACAGATAGACAGATAGACAGATAGACAGATAGACAGATAGACAGATAGACAGATAGACAGATAGACAGATAGACAGATAGACAGATAGACAGATAGACAGATAGACAGATAGACAGATAGACAGATAGACAGATAGACAGATAGACAGATAGACAGATAGACAGATAGACAGATAGACAGATAGACAGATAGACAGATAGACAGATAGACAGATAGACAGATAGACAGATAGACAGATAGACAGATAGACAGATAGACAGATAGACAGATAGACAGATAGACAGATAGACAGATAGACAGATAGACAGATAGACAGATAGACAGATAGACAGATAGACAGATAGACAGATAGACAGATAGACAGATAGACAGATAGACAGATAGACAGATAGACAGATAGACAGATAGACAGATAGACAGATAGACAGATAGACAGATAGACAGATAGACAGATAGACAGATAGACAGATAGACAGATAGACAGATAGACAGATAGACAGATAGACAGATAGACAGATAGACAGATAGACAGACAGACAGACAGACAAACATACAGACAGACATACAGACAGACAGACAGACAGACAGACAGACAGACAGACAGACAGACAGACAGACAGACAGACAGACAGACAGACAGACAGACAGACAGACAGACATATAGACAGACAGACAGACAGACAGACAACCAGACATACAGGCAGACAGACAGACAGACAGGAAGACAATATTTTTTAAAATTTTTTTTTGGTAATAAATAGTTAATTTAATTTTTATTACTAAATTTTTGTTGCTTTTTTTTTAAATATATATTATTAAAATTATATTTAAGTATATACATATGTACACTACCTACTCTGCCAGACAGAAAGGTCCAATGATATAAAGACCTGCTGCACTTGTGGCTCTGCTACAGGCTACATACAGTGCAGCTCTCTGCATTCCTGGACTAATGTGAACCACCACTTTGTGTACGTAGCTCCTTGACTTTTGTGAATAGTAATGGCTTCTGCAGGTACCACTGGAAACTGTCTTCGGTCAATGGTAGTGGCCAGGCTGGAATTAATCCGAAAGCTCTTGATAATCTTAACTACTGGGGTCCATGAAGGCTCTTGACGGTGACTGCACTTTGATCGTGCACTAACTCCTATGCTTTCATCTAAAAGTTCTATCCAAAGAATATTCGGAGTGTTGGACGTACTGAAGCCTATCTCCCTAAATACACCTGTGGCCCTCTTTACGAGACCATCTGATGTATATTCATTGACCGTCATCATATATTTTGCATCATATCATCATCATATATTTTTGTTTTTAAAATCAGTGAGGTACACAAACCTTGTGTTTCAGATGTTTTTAATACCCTAGCTTGTTCCAGACATCTGTTCCTCTGCTCTGAGCTAAGTTGTGCAGATTTAACTGAGTCTATAGCTTCCGAGTTAAACTGATCAGTGGGAATCGAGTTGAGCTTCTCCCTATTGTACCGATCTGTGTCCTGATTGCTTGAGAAAAGGTGAGTTGCGTCATTTGGTACTTGACTTTCATCGGAAATTGGGGTTCTAAGTAAGCTTATATCATCAGACGACATTTGGCCGGACGCTCTTGAGTGCAATTGCAATTGCTGGTCATCTCGCTGTCGCATTATCTCTGTGAGTTCGAAAAATTTAAGAGGGCCCCACAGGTAAGATCCAAATATAGCACTGTATGGATCATGCGACGGCGGCTGAAAAATCCAACGATCACATACTGGCCGCAATTGTCTAAGATCGCCGAACACGATGACCGAAATACCTCCGAAGGAAGCATCGACGTTGGAAAAAATTTCCTTTAGGCTAGAGTTCAAATGGGAAAACATTGTTGCGCCGACCATAGAAATTTCGTCTATTATAAGTACTTTGAGATCAATAAATCTATAACGCAGGGTATTTAACAAATCAGGGCTTAAGCTCCTAAATGCAGACCTAGCCTGATTTACACGGAGAGAGAACATGGAATGAAGAGTGGAGCCTCCGATTCCAAAAGCAGCTTTGCCTGTGGGAGCGCACAATAATATTTTAACCGAAGTTGGGCCGCATCATGCTCTACCATTATACTCCTTGGAAAGGGACTGAAATAGCGTAGAAATAAGTATACTCTTGCCGACACCTGCTCCGCCTCCTACGAACTCATAAAAACTAGCATTTCTTCTTTCCTTATGCAAAACATGCGTTAAAAAGGTTTTTTGCTTCAAGTTAAGGGATCTAACTAAAGTTGCTAAGTTTTCAGCGGAAATAATTGGCGGGAGCTTTATTATCCGGATATTGCTATCCGGATCAATTTCTTGAACATGATTGTTTAAGTTTAAAACATTTACTCGAGAAGATATTTCCGGAAAAGCTAGGGCCCTAAACTCCTCATTAACTGCGGCCTCCTCATCTATATTTTCCTCATTATTCTCCTCTAGTTCCATGGCCCTTCTAAGCGCGTCTTCCAAACTTTCTATGGAATTAAATCTATCAAAATTGGCCTTAATAGCCCCTTCATTCCCTAGGTAAAACTCCTCACAATTTATCTGTACTAAATCTACCTGTTCGTCTCTCCACGGAGAAAAAAGCATCACTAATGCTCTAAAATAATTCTGTCTATCTATATTAATATTGAAGGGGCTATACCTAATAATACTCGGCCTATTCCTCTTTCTAATAAAACCACTACCGTCGCGAGGCGCGAAATAATCTTCTCCTAAAATATAATTTTCTTCTTCAGCTTCATTGTTACTATTTGTCCCTTGACGAGTTCGTCCACGGCTTTTTGAAAACTCATAGCTTGCAGCAAAATCGGCTAAGCACAGGCCTTCATGAGAATCTGGTCTTTGTTCGTATCTGTCCAGCAAACCTTTCTGAAAGGTGTCAGTGGAATTCTGAGGCATATTTCGCGGGACGCTTGTAGGTCTAAGCATACGAACTCGTTGTTCTGGAGGGAAGTTGTTTACGTGCACGCATTTATTGCTATTGCAACGCCAATCCCAGACAACAATATACGGCCTCCTGAGCAGAGATCTCAGTTCCCGAAATAAATTTGTGACCAAGATACTGTAGCTTTTGCCGAATGCTTGAATTGCCTCTTCGAATGTCATTAGCTGCTTCTCGCATTAACTTCGAAATACCCCTTTGGGATTTGTTAATATAATTAATTATGTAGCTACAGCAAGCAAAAGGGTCCAAAATTAACTGGATAAGAATGTGTTTATTATAAGCATTAACTTGAATTTCTGCAAATGTTCTCTTCAGAAAAATCTGTGGTTTTTTCAAACTAGACCTAATAGCATATTTGTAGTCCTCGTAACTGAGGCTCTCCTGATCATGAGAAAGAAAATTTTCAAATATGCTAGGATGGCTAATCAAATCATCTGATTGATCGCGAAGCAAAATGCTACGAGTTTTTTAAAGTTTTCGTGGTGAAGAGAAAAGTTTTGAGTTTCTTCAGGAAGTGGCTTCAATATTTCCGTTTGGGGCATTGGAGGATATGGAATACCGAATCGACAAACAGATTGTCCGCGCACCTTTTTAAAGCACGAATGCCCGTGCTTATGCTTTTGGTATTCAACATACGGAGCCAAATCTGTGTTTGTAACATCCACAGTTGCAAACTGATCAATGAAGGCTATTACACTAGACATAGATTCTTCATTGTTGAAGTCCACTTCCGGGCCTCTTTCAGCCAAAACATGCCGTGAGTATGAGGTGAACCTTTCTGTTGAAACTCAACTCGCCAAAAATAGGTAGTAACAAAATTACTTCCAAAGATACCCTCAGGTTTCTTCATTAATTTAAGAACTTCCCTATATCTATAATCAAAATATCTAGCAGACGTCACTGGGGCTGTCCTAATCAGGCGCGCCTTTTCCCTAAATTGTAAATTTAAAGCTTCTTCTTCATTTATTTCAACCCTATCTACATTGCGCTTGAGCAGTACTATCAGTTCTGGCCACCTAGTTTCAGCGGCCGACAGAGCTATAAACAAAGTTGGCAAGCCAAACTGGCGAGTCATAGCCATGACTTCCTTCTTTTCATCTTCCCAGTGAGCAGGAGACGTGCGAATATCCTTAAGAATTCGATATCCATCATCATGGCTAATTAAGTTGCCCATAAAATCTTCATCAAGTACGTTAGCAGCTGTTATAGAGCTGGATGGTCTTTTGACGCCAGCATATATGCTTGGGAACGCTAATTCTTCAGAGTCAGCATCGAGAATCACGTCGAGAGGTTTTTGGCCCTCACCTGGAGCCATTGTAATTCTCGGAATTCCTACATTATGTGTCTGGTTATTCTCAAGCATCGTTTCTTGTCCTTCAGGATTTAGCTCTTCGGCTTCCGTATTCTCCTCGGAATTAGTCGCCTCCGAATTTACATCCTCCTGCTGGATGGCTAATTGCTCCTCTACTAATGATAAGTCTGCTTGAGATGCTATGAAGGATCTCAGTGGAATGTGAGGGGTTCTCTTTTATGTATGTATGGATATGTCAGTGAGGGTTCTTTCTTAATAAATTTAAAAAAATATATAAATATATATCAGAGATCCACTGCTCGTTTACTGACACATTATGCTTTCTGTAAAGCTCGGTATTTACTAAGTATCTGATAGCGTCAGCAATTTTAGAAGGCCTAATGGTCTCTGCCATGAAATCATGTCCGTATTCCATTCTTCGCTTGAGGTGGAGCTGTATAACCTCAGCTTTATTGAAAGCTCGTGGGAAGGACGTCACAATATGGCTTACTGGAATTGGAACATTTACAACAGCTCCTTTTATAGCACTCTGGCACTCATGACCTATCGACTTAATAATCATAAATGGAAGGCGAGGTGAAATCAGTCGTTCCTTCAAGGGAGTAAGCCCCCTTAAGCAATGAGGAATTTCTGGGAAATCAAGGCCGTTGGAAATGGCACCTTTGGGCTTTCTGCCGGCTTTTATATTGCTGTGACGAGTTGTTAAAGTTAAAGTTGTTAAAAGATTCACAAGTGAAAGCAACCTGGCTTGCATTTTGGTAAATCTCTTTCCTAAACTCGCAATGTTCTTCCAAAAAGGCACTAGAAAGCTTATTTATTTGCTTCGGGAACCTCAATCTTTTACAAAAAAGGCAAATCAGACTATTTCTGGCACTATTTTTCTATTTAAAGTGGCCATATGAACTTCCAATTTAGTAGGTCTTCTACCGGGCCTATGCTCCTGAGATATACTATGCCGTATCTCCTGACTTCGGATTAAGTTCCGAAGGTTTTCTGCTTCCCTGTTTCCACTAAGGCTTCTATACTGACAAACTCTTAGACTTATATTTTGAATTGCATCGATGGTTGCCTGTCGAGCAGCTATGTATACGTGCACTTCGTCGAGCCAGTGTATTTCTCGCCTGCTCGACGACCCTGCGATCCCTAAAACTTCTAGCTGTAGCTCTCCTAGCCCTATCCAGCGCTCTTTCCAACAGGCGATCCTGTGTTGATCTAACCTGTGCTCGTTGCAGGGTATTTGCTTCTTGCTCACCCGCACGATACGTAGGATCCAAGCGCCTAATTGAACGACGCCGAGTATCGGTTGCTTGCCCATCCGCACGGAAAGCAGGATTCGAGCGCCTTTCCGAGTGGTCAGCAGAATTTGGCACCTGCTCTGTAGCTCGGACTTGGCTACTTCGCCGCCTAATAGAACGACGACGAGTATCGGCTGCTTGCTCATCCGCACGGATAGCAGGATTCGAGCGCCATTCCGCGTGGTCAGCAGTATTTTGAACCTGCTCTGTAGCTCGGACTTGGCTATTTCACCGCCTAATAAAACGATGCCTAGTATCGGCTGCTTGTTCACCCGCACGAAAAACAGGATCCAAGCTCATAGCCAAGTGGTCAGCAGTGTTTTGAGCCTGCTCTATATCTCTAAGCTCGCTAACCTGTCGCCTTTCTGAACGACGCTGAGTATCGGCAGCTTGTTCGACTCCACGAGCGGTAAGATTAAGGCGTCTTGACCTACGAGACGCTGTATTAACGCCCTGCTCTGCATCCCTGACTACATCCCTACATTCAGATTCTACATTTTCTGCCCTCTCCATCTCTGCATACTCAATGTTTTCCCCATTTGCCCTGTTTCTAATTGATTCCTAGCCCGTTGAGATGCAGTAGGTCTATTTAAACGAGGCATTTTTATACAATTTTTTAAATTTCCCCAGTGGAAAATATATCTTTAAAATATAAATAATAAATATAATTTTATAAAAGAAGATTAGTTGAGCTAAGTTAATAGAATTATAAGTGTAAGTCCTTGAAAGACGAAACTTATAACCCTATTACGATTTTATAAGTTAAATACGTATATTGAAAATATGAAATAATAATAATCAAAGGAAAAGTCTTAAAAAAGACCTAGTCTTAAAATATTAATAAAATGGTAATAAGGTTGGTTCCTAACAAATATTATTCAAATATTATAACCCTTAATTAAGTGAATGAATAAATACCTTAATTTAAAAATTGAATTATAAGTTTTAGTCTTTAAAAAGACTAAAACTTATAGGACTATTAGATAATAAATACGCAAATTTATAAAAATATAAAAAAAGCCTTTAAAAAGGCAAATTTCTTATATTTCTATAAGTAAGAAAAAGTAACAAGCGATTAAAAAAATGGAAAATCAAAAATTTAATCGGAAAAAAATTTAAGTATGAAAACATAAATGTTTATAATTTTTGATGAAACTACATTAAAATGAAAAAATAAAAAAATTAAAAAACCGGATATTTACCAGAAAAAAATTTACAATATGAAAATATAAATGTTTATTATTGTTAAAATAATTACTTTAAAAAGAGTACTTAGTAAAGTGCGCAGCCACCAGTCATCACCAAATCGCAGCAGCGACGTCGGCAGAAGCAGCAACAAATCGCGTCTGCGTAAAAACACAAATTTACGTTAACTTTTAAGCAAAGGAAAAACACAATTTTACGTTAACTTCTCAGCAAAGGAAAATTAATTTAATGAGTTTACTTTAAATTGCTTGCAAAGGTTAATTTACGTTAAGATTATCGCTTTTAAATTGGAAGACACTAAAAAAATTCGCAAAAATCGCATTCGGCACACGGGCAATAGTTTCGCTTACGATGGATAGTCGTAGACTAAAGAGATAACAGAAGATTTACAGCGCTGTAAAGTTTTCGCCCGCCAATTTTACATGCTCGGATTTTCGGTCTTTTTACTCCAATTTCTGGCGCATAAAAATGCAGTAAGAGAGAAAATGTTAGGAGCAAAAAGCCCTCCCTCCCGCGCCCTTTCTATTGTTTGAGCAATTTAAATCATACATTAACCTGATCGGATTTTGGTAAATAAGACTGGTAGTCCAATGAATTGGTGTTAGGGTAGAGCCAAAAAGGGGAACAAAATTAAGTTGTTTATTATTCAATGGAGTAAGTTAGCCGCGCACTGTGCTCTCTCTTATCGTTGGCAGCGCTTTTCATTCTCATTTTTTTGTCGCGCTTTTGTTTCAGCCTGCGCCAAGGAAGAGAAAAGAGACTGAAAAAATGTATATTAATGTATGTTTGTTAAGCTCAACAGACACCAAAATAATAGCAATAAGTAAATTGGCCAGAGGACAGACGGGAAAAGGACAAATAGTTTAAATTGTCAAATATTCAATAGAATATGTTAGCTGTGCACTCTGCTCTCTCTTTGCGTTGGCAGCGCTTAACATTATCATTTTTTTGTCAGGCTTTTGTTTCAGCTTGCGCCGAGAAAGAGAGAGCAAAACATACTTAGTTTAAAAGAGTTACATTCGCCGCGCAATTCAGCTTGCAACTATTTACACGCAAACATACGTATGTAAATATATGTCATTATCTGGCCCTAACGTCATTGCTTTTCTTAACTCCTTGGGATGTTTGTAGGCGTTGGAGAGGGCGTGGCAAAGATTTTATGGGACAGTCTATAGGTATTGGCTAAAACAGTGCATATGCATATCTGATAAAAACCATAACAAAACGATTTACAGAGCTGTAAAGTTTTTCGCGCCAATTTTACGTGCTCGGAATTTCGGTCCTTTTACTCCAATCTTCCGTCTTATTTGGCCCATGTGAATGCACTGCGGTAAGAGAAAATGCAAAGAGCGAAAAGCCCTCCCTCCCGCGCCCATACCAAAATCTAAAAAATTTTTTTTTCATATTTCTATAGTTTAGATATTCAAAAATATCTCCCTAAACGGATTTTTTTAAAATTCAAATTATTTTTAAAATTATGGCTGATTAAGAGAATGTAAGTTATATGTGCTATTCTATCAGTTAGACTTCCTGAAATTTAACGTAAAGCTTTAAACGCGTTTTTCTCCAAACTACTTTTTCTGATACGGTAGCCATAATATATCAAGTTCTAATCAGCCGATTTACTTAAAATTTGGCATGAATATTCTTTCAATATCTCTCTATCGCATGAACCAACAAAAATTAAGAATTTAAAATTTGTAATATTTTTAAAAAATTCGATAAAATTAAAAAATTAGTACAAAAATCGACCTTTTTTTTGAGTGGCCGCCATTTTATGAAAAAAATTTTTTTTTTAGTTTTGCTGGTTCATGACATAGCGACATTCGTACTGAAGACGTTTCCGACCCCATAAAGTATGTATATTCTTGATCAGCATGACTAGACGAGTCGATCTAGCCATGTCCGTCTGTCCGTCCGTTTCTACGCAAACTAGTCTCTCAGTTTTAAAGCTATCGGGCTGAAACTTTCCCAAAAGTCTTATATCTTTTGCAGGTAGTAGGACAACTATATCTTATAGCTCCCATAGGAATAATCGAAAAAAAAATTTTAATTATATCTTTGGTGTTTTTTAGCTTATAACCTCCTAAGCTTGGAAATAACATTTTTTAAATAGTTTCGAATTTTGAATTTAATTTTATCAAAATCGGACGACTATATCATATAGCTGCCATAGGAACGATCGGAAAATTGGTAGGAAAATAATATGAAACAAATTATAGCTTCGGTGTTTTTTGACATATTATCTTATACTATTGGGAATATCATTTTTTGTGTTTTTACCTGCTCTCTCTTAGCGTTGGCAGCGCTGTAACTGTCATTGTTTTTATTTTACCAGCATTTGTTACAGCCTGCGCCAAGAAAGACAGAGCGAAACATAAAATAGAATAAAAACATTTGTATTAATATATTTTTGTTGAACATAAGCAATCAACAAAATTACAGCCATAAGTGAAGTGGTTAGAGGACAGAGGGAAAAAAAGGACAAATAGTTTATTTTTTTGTTTATTATTTAATTGAATAAGTTAGCCGCGCACTTTGTTTTCTCTCCCTTGCTCTCATTTTTCCGCTCTGCTTTTGTTTCAGCAATGGCTGACGTAAATGACAGCATTCCAGCATGCGTTCTTTCATTATGAAATGGCATCAAAAACGTGTTCCGGAAGTAATGAGTCTGCCCATTCTTTTTACACGGGTGCGGGACAAAAAAGAATGCACCCGTTGCATGCTTCTGGAAGCATATACCTGGAATGCACCTGGAAGTAACAAACTAAACACATTCTGGGTGCACTCTTTTTTAATGCACCTGAACTTTTGTCCTTTTCCCGTCTGTCCTCTGGCCAATTTACTTATTGCTATTATTTTGGTGTCTGTTGAGCTTAACAAACATACATTAATATACATTTTTTCAGTCTCTTTTCTCTTCCTTGGCGCAGGCTGAAACAAAAGCGCGACAAAACAATGAGAATGAAAAGCGCTGCCAACGATAAGAGAGAGCACAGTGCGCGGCTAACTTACTCCATTGAATAATAAACAACTTAATTTTGTTCCCCTTTTTGGCTCTACCCTAACACCAATTCATTGGACTACCAGTCTTATTTACCAAAATCCGATCAGGTTAATGTATGATTTAAATTGCTCAAACAATAGAAAGGGCGCGGGAGGGAGGGCTTTTTGCTCCTAACATTTTCTCTCTTACTGCATTTTTATGCGCCAGAAATTGGAGTAAAAAGACCGAAAATCCGAGCATGTAAAATTGGCGGGCGAAAACTTTACAGCGCTGTAAATCTTCTGTTATCTCTTTAGTCTACGACTATCCATCGTAAGCGAAACTATTGCCCGTGTGCCGAATGCGATTTTTGCGAATTTTTTTAGTGTCTTCCAATTTAAAAGCGATAATCTTAACGTAAATTAACCTTTGCAAGCAATTTAAAGTAAACTCATTAAATTAATTTTCCTTTGCTGAGAAGTTAACGTAAAATTGTGTTTTTCCTTTGCTTAAAAGTTAACGTAAATTTGTGTTTTTACGCAGACGCGATTTGTTGCTGCTTCTGCCGACGTCGCTGCTGCGATTTGGTGATGACTGGTGGCTGCGCACTTTACTAAGTACTCTTTTTAAAGTAATTATTTTAACAATAATAAACATTTATATTTTCATATTGTAAATTTTTTTCTGGTAAATATCCGGTTTTTTAATTTTTTTATTTTTTCATTTAATGTAGTTTCATCAAAAATTATAAACATTTATGTTTTCATACTTAAATTTTTTTCCGATTAAATTTTTGATTTTCCATTTTTTTAATCGCTTGTTACTTTTTCTTACTTATAGAAATATAAGAAATTTGCCTTTTTAAAGGCTTTTTTTATATTTTTATAAATTTGCGTATTTATTATCTAATAGTCCTATAAGTTTTAGTCTTTTTAAAGACTAAAACTTATAATTCAATTTTTAAATTAAGATATTTATTCATTCACTTAATTAAGGGTTATAATATTTTAATAATATTTGTTAGGAACCAACCTTATTACCATTTTATTAATATTTTAAGACTAGGTCTTTTTTAAGACTTTTCCTTTGATTATTATTATTTCATATTTTCAATATACGTATTTAACTTATAAAATCGTAATAGGGTTATAAGTTTCGTCTTTCAAGGACTTACACTTATAATTCTATTAACTTAGCTCAACTAATCTTCTTTTATAAAATTATATTTATTATTTATATTTTAAAGATATATTTTCCATTGGGGAAATTTAAAAAATTGTATAAAAATGCCTCGTTTAAATAGACCTACTGCATCTCAACGGGCTAGGAATCAATTAGAAACAGGGCAAATGGGGAAAACATTGAGTTTGCAGAGATGGAGAGGGAAGAAAATGTAGAATCTGAATGTAGGGATGTAGTCAGGGATGCAGAGCAGGGCGTTAATACAGCGTCTCGTAGGTCAAGACGCCTTAATCTTACCGCTCGTGGAGTCGAACAAGCTGCCGATACTCAGCGTCGTTCAGAAAGGCGACAGGTTAGCGAGCTTAGAGATATAGAGCTGGCTCAAAACACTGCTGACCACTTGGCTATGAGCTTGGATCCTGTTTTTCGTGCGGGTGAACAAGCAGCCGATACTAGGCATCGTTTTATTAGGCGGTGAAATAGCCAAGTCCGAGCTACAGAGCAGGTTCAAAATACTGCTGACCACTCGGAATGGCGCTCGAATCCTGCTATCCGTGCGGATGAGCAAGCAGCCGATACTCGTCAGCTACAGCTGAAGTTTTAGGGATCGCAGGGTCGTCGAGCAGGCGAGAAATACACTGGCTCGACGAAGTGCACGTATACATAGCTGCTCGACAGGCAACCATCGATGCAATTCAAAATATAAGTCTAAGAGTTTGTCAGTATAGAAGCCTTAGTGGAAACAGGGAAGCAGAAAACCTTCGGAACTTAATCCGAAGTCAGGAGATACGGCATAGTATATCTCAGGAGCATAGGCCCGGTAGAAGACCTACTAAATTGGAAGTTCATATGGCCACTTTAAATAGAAAAATAGTGCCAGAAATAGTCTGATTTGCCTTTTTTGTAAAAGATTGAGGTTCCCGAAGCAAATAAATAAGCTTTCTAGTGCCTTTTTGGAAGAACATTGCGAGTTCAGGAAAGAGATTTACCAAAATGCAAGCCAGGTTGCTTTCACTTGTGAATCCTTTAAGTTATGTGAAACTCGTCACAGCAATATAAAAGCCGGCAGAAAGCCCAAAGGTGCCATTTCCAACGGCCTTGATTTCCCAGAAATTCCTCATTGCTTAAGGGGGCTTACTCCCTTGAAGGAACGACTGATTTCACCTCGCCTTCCATTTATGATTATTTAGTCGATAGGTCATGAGTGCCAGAGTGCTATAAAAGGAGCTGTTGTAAATGTTCCAATTCCAGTAAGCAATATTGTGACGTCCTTCCCACGAGCTTTCAATAAAGCTGAGGTTATACAGCTCCACCTCAAGCGAAGAATGGAATACGGACATGATTTCATGGCAGAGACCATTAGGCCTTCTAAAATTGCTGACGCTATCAGATACTTAGTAAATACCGAGCTTTACAGAAAGCATAATGTGTCAGTAAACGAGCAGTGGATCTCTGATTTTACATCCGAAACTGTTCCCTTCATAGCATCTCAAGCAGACTTATCATTAGTAGAGGAGCAATTAGCCATCCAGCAGGAGGATGTAAATTCGGAGGCGACTAATTCCGAGGAGAATACGGAAGCCGAAGAGCTAAATCCTGAAGGACAAGAAACGATGCTTGAGAATAACCAGACACATATTGTAGGAATTCCTAGAATTACAATGGCTCCAGGTGAGGGCCAAAGACCTCTCGACGTGATTCTCGATGCTGACTCTGAAGAATTAGCGTTCCCAAGCATATATGCTGGCGTCAAAAGACCATCCAGCTCTATAACAGCTGCTAACGTACTTGATGAAGATTTTATGGACAACCTAATTAGCCATGATGATGGATATCGAATTCTTAAGGATATTCGCACGTCTCCTGCTCACTGGGAAGATGAAAAGGAGGAAGTCATGGCTATGACTCGCCAGTTTGGCTTGCCAACTTTGTTTATAGCTCTGTCGGCCGCTGAAACTAGGTGGCCAGATCTGATAGTAGAAGAAGTAGAAGAAGAAGCTTTAAATTTACAATTTAGGGAAAAGGCGCGCCTGATTAGGACAGCCCCAGTGACGTCTGCTAGATATTTTGATTATAGATATAGGGAAGTTCTTAAATTAATGAAGAAACCTGAGGGTATCTTTGGAAGTAATTTTGTTACTACCTATTTTTGGCGAGTTGAGTTTCAACAGAACGGTTCACCTCATATTCACGGCATGTTTTGGCTGAAAGAGGCCCGGAAGTGGACTTCAACAATGAAGAATCTATGTCTAGTGTAATAGCCTTCATTGATCAGTTTGCAACCGTGGATGTTACAAACACAGATTTGGCTCCGTATGTTGAATACCAAAAGCATAAGCACGGGCATTCGTGCTTTAAAAAGGTGCGCGGACAATCTGTTTGTCGATTCGGTATTCCATATCCTCCAATGCCCCAAACGGAAATATTGAAGCCACTTCCTGAAGAAACTCAAAACTTTTCTCTTCACCACGAAAACTTTAAAAAACTCGTAGCATTTTGCTTCGCGATCAATCAGATGATTTGATTAGCCATCCTAGCATATTTGAAAATTTTCTTTCTCATGATCAGGAGAGCCTCAGTTACGAGGACTACAAATACGCTATTAGGTCTAGTTTGAAAAAACCACAGATTTTTCTGAAGAGAACATTTGCAGAAATTCAAGTTAATGCTTATAATAAACACATTCTTATCCAGTTAATTTTGGACCCTTTTGCTTGCTGTAGCTACATAATTAATTATATTAACAAATCCCAAAGGGGTATTTCGAAGTTAATGCGAGAAGCAGCTAATGACATTCGAAGAGGCAATTCAAGCATTCGGCAAAAGCTACAGTATCTTGGTCACAAATTTATTTCGGGAACTGAGATCTCTGCTCAGGAGGCCGTATATTGTTGTCTGGGATTGGCGTTGCAATAGCAATAAATGCGTGCACGTAAACAACTTCCCTCCAGAACAACGAGTTCGTATGCTTAGACCTACAAGCGTCCCGCGAAATATGCCTCAGAATTCCACTGACACCTTTCAGAAAGGTTTGCTGGACAGATACGAACAAAGACCAGATTCTCATAAAGGCCTGTGCTTAGCCGATTTTGCTGCAAGCTATGAGTTTTCAAAAAGCCGTGGACGAACTCGTCAAGGGACAAATAGTAACAATGAAGCTGAAGAAGAAAATTATATTTTAGGAGAAGATTATTTCGCGCCTCGCGACGGTAGTGGTTTTATTAGAAAGAGGAATAGGCCGAGTATTATTAGGTATAGCCCCTTCAATATTAATATAGATAGACCGAATTATTTTAGAGCATAGTGATGCTTTTTTCTCCGTGGAGAGACGAACAGGTAGATTTAGTACAGAGAAATTGTGAGGAGTTTTACCTAGGGAATGAAGAGGCTATTAAGGCCAATTTTGATAGATTTAATTCCATAGAAAGTTTGGAAGACGCGCTTAGAAGGGCCATGGAACTAGAGGAGAATAATGAGGAAAATATAGATGAGGAGGCCGCAGTTAATGAGGAGTTTAGGGCCCTAGCTTTTCCGGAAATATCTTCTCGGGTAAATGTTTTAAACTTAAACAATCATGTTCAAGAAATTGATCCGGATAGCAATATCCGGATAATAAAGCTCCCGCCAATTATTTCCGCTGAAAACTTAGCAACTTTAGTTAGATCCCTTAACACTGCTGACCACTTGGCTATGAGCTTGGATCCTGTTTTTCGTGCGGGTGAACAAGCAGCCGATACTAGGCATCGTTTTATTAGGCGGTGAAATAGCCAAGTCCGAGCTACAGAGCAGGTTCAAAATACTGCTGACCACTCGGAATGGCGCTCGAATCCTGCTATCCGTGCGGATGAGCAAGCAGCCGATACTCGTCGTCGTTCTATTAGGCGGCGAAGTAGCCAAGTCCGAGCTACAGAGCAGGTGCCAAATTCTGCTGACCACTCGGAAAGGCGCTCGAATCCTGCTTTCCGTGCGGATGGGCAAGCAACCGATACTCGGCGTCGTTCAATTAGGCGCTTGGATCTTACGTATCGTGCGGGTGAGCAAGAAGCAAATACCCTGCAACGAGCACAGGTTAGATCAACACAGGATCGCCTGTTGGAAAGAGCGCTGGATAGGGCTAGGAGAGCTACAGCTAGAAGTTTTAGGGATCGCAGGGTCGTCGAGCAGGCGAGAAATACACTGGCTCGACGAAGTGCACGTATACATAGCTGCTCGACAGGCAACCATCGATGCAATACAAAATATAAGTCTAAGAGTTTGTCAGTATAGAAGCCTTAGTGGAAACAGGGAAGCAGAAAACCTTCGGAACTTAATCCGAAGTCAGGAGATACGGCATAGTATATCTCAGGAGCTTAGGCCCGGTAGAAGACCTACTAAATTGGAAGTTCATATGGCCACTTTAAATAGAAAAATAGTGCCAGAAATAGTCTGATTTGCCTTTTTTGTAAAAGATTGAGGTTCCCGAAGCAAATAAATAAGCTTTCTAGTGCCTTTTTGGAAGAACATTGCGAGTTCAGGAAAGAGATTTACCAAAATGCAAGCCAGGTTGCTTTCACTTGTGAATCCTTTAAGTTATGTGAAACTCGTCACAGCAATATAAAAGCCGGCAGAAAGCCCAAAGGTGCCATTTCCAACGGCCTTGATTTCCCAGAAATTCCTCATTGCTTAAGGGGGCTTACTCCCTTGAAGGAACGACTGATTTCACCTCGCCTTCCATTTATGATTATTTAGTCGATAGGTCATGAGTGCCAGAGTGCTATAAAAGGAGCTGTTGTAAATGTTCCAATTCCAGTAAGCAATATTGTGACGTCCTTCCCACGAGCTTTCAATAAAGCTGAGGTTATACAGCTCCACCTCAAGCGAAGAATGGAATACGGACATGATTTCATGGCAGAGACCATTAGGCCTTCTAAAATTGCTGACGCTATCAGATACTTAGTAAATACCGAGCTTTACAGAAAGCATAATGTGTCAGTAAACGAGCAGTGGATCTCTGATTTTACATCCGAAACTGTTCCCTTCATAGCATCTCAAGCAGACTTATCATTAGTAGAGGAGCAATTAGCCATCCAGCAGGAGGATGTAAATTCGGAGGCGACTAATTCCGAGGAGAATACGGAAGCCGAAGAGCTAAATCCTGAAGGACAAGAAACGATGCTTGAGAATAACCAGACACATAATGTAGGAATTCCTAGAATTACAATGGCTCCAGGTGAGGGCCAAAGACCTCTCGACGTGATTCTCGATGCTGACTCTGAAGAATTAGCGTTCCCAAGCATATATGCTGGCGTCAAAAGACCATCCAGCTCTATAACAGCTGCTAACGTACTTGATGAAGATTTTATGGGCAACTTAATTAGCCATGATGATGGATATCGAATTCTTAAGGATATTCGCACGTCTCCTGCTCACTGGGAAGATGAAAAGGAGGAAGTCATGGCTATGACTCGCCAGTTTGGCTTGCCAACTTTGTTTATAGCTCTGTCGGCCGCTGAAACTAGGTGGCCAGAACTGATAGTAGAAAAAGTAGAAGAAGAAGCTTTAAATTTACAATTTAGGGAAAAGGCGCGCCTGATTAGGACAGCCCCAGTGACGTCTGCTAGATATTTTGATTATAGATATAGGGAAGTTCTTAAATTAATGAAGAAACCTGAGGGTATCTTTGGAAGTAATTTTGTTACTACCTATTTTTGGCGAGTTGAGTTTCAACAGAACGGTTCACCTCATATTCACGGCATGTTTTGGCTGAAAGAGGCCCGGAAGTGGACTTCAACAATGAAGAATCTATGTCTAGTGTAATAGCCTTCATTGATCAGTTTGCAACTGTGGATGTTACAAACACAGATTTGGCTCCGTATGTTGAATACCAAAAGCATAAGCACGGGCATTCGTGCTTTAAAAAGGTGCGCGGACAATCTGTTTGTCGATTCGGTATTCCATATCCTCCAATGCCCCAAACGGAAATATTGAAGCCACTTCCTGAAGAAACTCAAAACTTTTCTCTTCACCACGAAAACTTTAAAAAACTCGTAGCATTTTGCTTCGCGATCAATCAGATGATTTGATTAGCCATCCTAGCATATTTGAAAATTTTCTTTCTCATGATCAGGAGAGCCTCAGTTACGAGGACTACAAATATGCTATTGGGTCTAGTTTGAAAAAACCACAGATTTTTCTGAAGAGAACATTTGCAGAAATTCAAGTTAATGCTTATAATAAACACATTCTTATCCAGTTAATTTTTGGACCCTTTTGCTTGCTGTAGCTACATAATTAATTATATTAACAAATCCCAAAGGGGTATTTCGAAGTTAATGCGAGAAGCAGCTAATGACATTCGAAGAGGCAATTCAAGCATTCGGCAAAAGCTACAGTATCTTGGTCACAAATTTATTTCGGGAACTGAGATCTCTGCTCAGGAGGCCGTATATTGTTGTCTGGGATTGGCGTTGCAATAGCAATAAATGCGTGCACGTAAACAACTTCCCTCCAGAACAACGAGTTCGTATGCTTAGACCTACAAGCGTCCCGCGAAATATGCCTCAGAATTCCACTGACACCTTTCAGAAAGGTTTGCTGGACAGATACGAACAAAGACCAGATTCTCATGAAGGCCTGTGCTTAGCCGATTTTGCTGCAAGCTATGAGTTTTCAAAAAGCCGTGGACGAACTCGTCAAGGGACAAATAGTAACAATGAAGCTGAAGAAGAAAATTATATTTTAGGAGAAGATTATTTCGCGCCTCGCGACGGTAGTGGTTTTATTAGAAAGAGGAATAGGCCGAGTATTATTAGGTATAGCCCCTTCAATATTAATATAGATAGACAGAATTATTTTAGAGCATTAGTGATGCTTTTTTCTCCGTGGAGAGACGAACAGGTAGATTTAGTACAGAGAAATTGTGAGGAGTTTTACCTAGGGAATGAAGGGGCTATTAAGGCCAATTTTGATAGATTTAATTCCATAGAAAGTTTGGAAGACGCGCTTAGAAGGGCCATGGAACTAGAGGAGAATAATGAGGAAAATATAGATGAGGAGGGCCGCAGTTAATGAGGAGTTTAGGGCCCTAGCTTTTCCGGAAATATCTTCTCGGGTAAATGTTTTAAACTTAAACAATCATGTTCAAGAAATTGATCCGGATAGCAATATCCGGATAATAAAGCTCCCGCCAATTATTTCCGCTGAAAACTTAGCAACTTTAGTTAGATCCCTTAACTTGAAGCAAAAAACCTTTTTAACGCATGTTTTGCATAAGGAAAGAAGAAATGCTAGTTTTTATGAGTTCGTAGGAGGCGGAGCAGGTGTCGGCAAGAGTATACTTATTTCTACGCTATTTCAGTCCCTTTCCAAGGAGTATAATGGTAGAGCATGATGCGGCCCAACTTCGGTTAAAATATTATTGTGCGCTCCCACAGGCAAAGCTGCTTTTTGAATCGGAGGCTCCACTCTTCATTCCATGTTCTCTCTCCGTGTAAATCAGGCTGGGTCTGCATTTAGGAGCTTAAGCCCTGATTTGTTAAATACCCTGCGTTATAGATTTATTGATCTCAAAGTACTTGTAATAGACGAAATTTCTATGGTCGGCGCAACAATGTTTTCCCATTTGAACTCTCGCCTAAAGGAAATTTTTTCCAACGTCGATGCTTCCTTCGGAGGTATTTCGGTCATCGTGTTCGGCGATCTTAGACCATTGCGGCCAGTATGTGATCGTTGGATTTTTCAGCCGCCGTCGCATGATCCATACAGTGCTATATTTGGA
Organism: Drosophila subpulchrella; assembly: GCF_014743375.2. Lineage (NCBI taxonomy): Eukaryota > Metazoa > Arthropoda > Insecta > Diptera > Drosophilidae > Drosophila > Drosophila subpulchrella. The sequence goes on from NW_023665569.1 coordinate 27,895, forward strand.
TCTTACCTGTGGGGCCCTCTTAAATTTTTCGAACTCACAGAGATAATGCGACAGCGAGATGACCAGCAATTGCAATTGCACTCAAGAGCGTCCGGCCAAATGTCGTCTGATGATATAAGCTTACTTAGAACCCGAATTTCCGATGAAAGTCAAGTACCAAATGACGCAACTCACCTTTTCTCAAGCAATCAGGACACAGATCGGTACAATAGGGAGAAGCTCAACTCGATTCCCACTGATCAGTTTAACTCGGAAGCTATAGACTCAGTTAAATCTGCACAACTTAGCTCAGAGCAGAGGAACAGATGTCTGGAACAAGCTAGGGTATTAAAAACATCTGAAACACAAGGTTTGTGTACCTCACTGATTTGAAAAACCACTGCAAAATATATGATGACGGTCAATGAATATACATCAGATGGTCTCGTAAATAGGGCCACAGGTGTTTTTAGGGAGATAAGCTTCAGTACGTCCAACACTCCGAATATTCTTTGGATAGAATTTTTAGATGAAAGCATAGGAGTTAGTGCACGATCAAAGTGCAGTCACCGTCAAGAGCCTACATGGACCCCAGTAGTTAAGATTATCAAGAGCTTTCAGATTAATTCCAGCCTGGCCACTACCATTGACCGAAGGCAGTTTCCAGTGGTACCTGCAGAAGCCATTACTATTCACAAAAGTCAAGGAGCTACGTACACAAAGTGGTGGTTCACATTAGTCCAGGAATGCAGAGAGCTGCACTGTATGTAGCCTGTAGCAGAGCCACAAGTGCAGCAGGTCTTTATATCATTGGACCTTTCTGTCTGGCAGAGTAGGTAGTGTACATATGTATATACTTAAATATAATTTTAATAATATATATTTAAAAAAAAAGCAACAAAAATTTAGTAATAAAAATTAAATTAACTATTTATTACCAAAAAAAA